>NC_066519.1:2554478-2576978 GCF_024679095.1 Eriocheir sinensis
ACCTCCCACCGACGACAGGTGCGGCCCACGTGTGCTGAGAACTGTGTTGCAACGACCGCGTCATGGCGTGGAGATGACTCTGCTCTGGGTGCCCTGCGTCGCTAACAATGCACACAAACATGACTGAGCAAATATACACAGAGGGCGAGGCGTCCACGTCAGAATCTAATCATCAGGAGAAGGGGAGCGAGACTACAGAAAACACACAAGCTTATCAGCGGCGCCTCGTAAGACACGGCAGACAAGAAATTAGCAAAGAGCACAAACAGACGTGATTGGGTGCACGGCGAGCAAGGACGCTGATGACAGGCCCTGCAGGGACGAGGCGAAACAAAAGGCGATACAAGGAAAAGAATAAAAAATATATATAAAAATAATGATGATGATAATAATAATAATAATAATAATAATAATAATAATAATAATAATAATAATAATAATAATAATAATAATAATAATAATAATAATAATAATAATAATAATAATAATAATAATAATAATAATAATAATAATAATAATAATAATAATAATAGAAAAAAACTGTGGGCATTCCCTATAACTGCGTGTGGCCTCGGCGCTCATCTCCGTACCAGTGACCCTTAAAGCAATACAAATGGTGAACGAATAACGAAATAACACATAATGACGTAACACACACACACACACACACACACACACACACACACACACACACACACACACACACACACACACAACGGAAGGGTGATTTTTTTTATCCGAGAGTTATTTATTGCTTAAGCGGAGCATTACAAGAACTTGACGTCAGAGGTGACTGATGTGTTTATAATAATTTCCTAACACAGACACACGTGATATAATAAACAATGGTGGGGTGACTTGCTTGCCCTCCTCCTCCTCCTCCTCTTTCTCCTCCTCCTCCTCCTCCTCCTCTTTCTCCTCCTCTTCCTCCAGGCCTTATATGGAGTATGCATCCCATGTGTGTCATCAACTCTCCTCCTCTTACTAACAGTCTTCTACCCCTTAAATTCCCCCGCCATGTTGCATTTCTTTCTATCTTCAATCAATAATTTCATGCTGGCTGCTCTTCTGAACTTGCTAACACGATGCCTTCTCTCTCCCGCGGCCCCGCTGCACACGACTTTCTACTCTAGCTCATCCCTGTACTGTCCCGATCCCTTATACAAGAGTTAATCAACATCTCCAGTCTTTCATCTCCTTCACAGGTAAACTAAACTACGCCTACAACAACTACTACAACAACAACTACTACTACTACTACTACTACTACTACTACTACTACTACTACTACTACTACTACTACCACCACCACTACTGCTACAACAACAACAACAACAACAACAACAACAACAACAACTACTACTACTGCTACTGCTACTACTACTACTACTACTACTACAACTACAACTACTACTACAACTACTACAACTACTACTACTACTACTACCACCACCACCACCACTACTGCTACTACTATTACTACTACAACAACAACAACAACAACAACAACTACTACTACTACTACTACTACTACTACTACTACTACTACTACTACTACTACTACTACCACTACAACTACTACTACGTGATAATGATAAGATATATTTTTTTTACGGTCCTCCATCTATTAGAGTTGTGTTGTGAGCGGTATATTTTCTCATATCCTTTCACAAAGCAATTCATTGGCCCCACCCCGCCAATGACTGTGGCCGACAACCATCTTTATTTAATATTACAAACTTTACTAAACATTTTATTTTTAAGCTAACAGAGCTTGTGGTTGATACGACTATCAACCACCGTCGCCTCAAAGTCCAGGTCAGCAATGCGGGTGGTTTTGGGTGCAGGTGACCTGGTTCCTCTCAGGCAGACCAAGGCTGACCTCAGGAGGGAGAAGGACAGCCTGCATCTCATCCAGGCGACCACACTGCTTCTTGGCTGTTGTTTCTTATCCGCCAGTGTTTCGGCGAGTCTTGCGTAGAAGCTCTGCGCCCTTGGTCCCATCCCTCCTGCCGTCGTGAATACTGCCGGGGTGAAGGAGCCCTGGTCCACATTCTGTATTCTTTCTTCATATGCTCTGTTCTTCTCTTGTTCGTTTCTTCTGTGGGCTGCATCAAGGGTCAGGTCTCTGTGGCAATGGGCCATGGGATCAAAGATCCTTATGTCAAAATATGCCCTTTGTCCACGAGTCCAAAACCTTCTGGCGCTAACATCCACTCGTGCTTCGTTCGAAACATTAGCGGTGCGTCTGGCGAGGTGTTCGCCTTGCAGAGGGAGCAGCATGGGTTCCACAGTCACGTCGTGGCAGACTTCTTTCAGCATCTGAGCTGTTACGTCTCTTACTTCATCATGTCTCATGCAGACGAAACCTCCTCTCTTGCATGTCATGGCATGATTTTGGTTGAAGGGTGAGCCACAGTTACACATGTTTGGGAGCCCATCCACTGGCCAGCCATACTTGAGGGCAAGGGCATCAGTAAATTCTTTTTTGTTTAAGTTGAAGCCTTTTGCCCTGATAGGTAGTGTGGTTAGCCAGTTTGAAGCTTCCACTTCCTGTGCAATATCTGTCCTCCTCATTGTGTCTTCTGGGAGTTCTCTCATTAGGTCACTCAGAGTGTCTCTCTGTTTTCCTTCTCTGTTTATGGAGATTTCATTCCTTAGTGACCTAATATCTTGAGGGTTGTCTTCTCCCCTTTCATTTTGATTGGTAATATATCCGGTCAAGGAGGCTGTGATTCGGATTGAGTTCCCGAATTCAGACTCAGCCAGATTTTGCGGGTTGGTGATGCCGAGCCCACCCATTCTTGGCGGCAACTCCAGCAACCTTCTCTCCTGGTCATTGGGACATCTCCCATTTGCTATCGCCGGTATGAAGGTGTTTCTGATAGCATCTTCCAGAGGTTTTAGTAACGGAGCAACATCAGGAACTGTCCTCATGAGCATGGGGGCAGGGGGGGCCGGGCCCAAAATAAAAAAAAAAAAAAAAAAAAAAAAAAAAAAAAAAAAAATAAAAAAGAAAATAAACAAACACAGTTCACATTCATTCTTTCAGTAGATTACTACTCTCACAACACAAACTGAGCTACTCTGTCAGAATGAAAAGTGCCACCATTTTGCTAAGCTCTTCCCTGGGAGCAAATTTTTTTTCCAACGGGGGGGGACACCCCCTCCCCTCAGACCCCTCCCCCAGGACAGCAATCTCAGGAGTCAGGACAACATTGCCCCCCCCTGCATTTTTTTCTGCGGACGCCCATGCTCATGAGGTAGTTCCATTTATGCTTGACACCGTACGTAAATGCTGCGTAGGCTGCCTGCGGTTCTGTTTTGGCGATCTCGCTCAGCCTCTGCAGTTCGGACTCCCTTCGCTTTACAGCCGTTTTCACATATTCGGTTCTGTATTCAGCTGTTCCAATGGCTGCCCCGCTACTACTACTATTACCACCACCGCCATCACCAAAGCATGACAAGCACCAGGTGAATATATAATTTTTTCATCCCGCCTCCGTGGAGAAGTGGTTAGCGTGCCTTGCTACGAATCCGTGGGCCCCAGGTTCGAATCCCGGTCTGGGCAGTCGGCGTGCAGTCCACCCAGCTGTTCATCCTTCCTCTCGGTCATGTCAAAGGGTACCTGGGGACGCCTGGGGACAGTTCATGTGCAAACAGTAGGGTCAAAGGGACAACTGGGGACGGTTCATGTGCCAGCAGTAGGGTCAAAGGACAACGGTACGGAGATGAACACCGAAGCAAAGCGCAGGTAGAGCGTGTGTACCCACCTAAGCCTTTATTTCGCTATACAGATTTGTGAAGAAAGGCAAGAAAAGAGTGAGAGAAAGAGAGAAAGGAGGAAGGAAGGAATTGAGTACGAAAGAAAGGAAGAGAGAGAGAGAGAGAGAGAGAGAGAGAGAGAGAGAGAGAGAGAGAGAGAGAGAGAGAGAGAGAGAGAGAGAGAGAGAGAGAGAGAGAGAGAGAGAGAGAGAGAGAGAGAGAGAGAGAGAGAGAGAGAGAGAGAGAGAGAGAGAGAGAGAGAGAGAGAGAGAGAGAGAGAGAGAGGAAGGAAGAGATAACGAAATAAATAAAGGAAGAGAAAGAAAGAAAGAAAGGAAGAGAGTGGAAAAAAAGAAAGGAAGAGAAAGAAAGAAAGGAAGAGAGAGAGAGAGAGAGAGAGAGAGAGAGAGAGAGAGAGAGAGAGAGAGAGAGAGAGAGAGAGAGAGAGAGAGAGAGAGAGAGAGAGAGAGAGAGAGAGAGAGAGAGAGAGAGAGAGAGAGAGAGAGAGAGAGAGAGAGAGAGAGAGAGAGAGAGAGAGAGAGAGAGAGAGAGAGAGAGAGAGAGAGAGAAAAGAAGAGAGAGAGAGAAAGAAAGGAAGAGAGAGAGAGAAAGAAAGAAAAGAAGAGAGAGAGAGAAAGAAAGAAAAGAAGAGAGAGAGAGAAAGAAAGAAAGAAAGGAAGAGAGAGAGAGAAAGAAAGAAAAGAAGAGAGAGAGAGAGAGAAAGAAAGAAAAGAAGAGAGAGAGAGCGAAAGAAAGAGAAGAAGAGAGAGAGAGAGAAAGAAAGAAAGGAAGAGAGAGAGAGTGAAAGAAAGAAAAGAAGAGGGAACGAAATAAATAAATAAATAAAGGAAGGAAGGAAGGAGGAGAGAGAGAGAAAGAAAGAAAGAAAGGAAGAGAGAGAGAGAGAAAGAAAGAAAAGAAGAGAGAGAGAGAAAGAAAGAAAAGAAGAGAGAGAGAGAAAGAAAGAAAGGAAGAGAAAACGAAGGAAAGAAAGAAAGGAAGGAAGGAAGGAAGGAAGGAAGGAGGGAAGACTTAAATGAACGGAAAACAGATATATAAAAAAAATATTAGAGGAAGAAAGGAACGAGAAACGAATCGAAAGGGAAAAAGAGAAATACACAAAAAACGAAAAGAAAGGAAGGAAGAAAAGGATAGGAGGAAGGAAGGAAGGAAAGAAAGGAGGAAAGAATAACAAAGATCAGAAAGAAAACGGATATGTAGCAATTCTCTCTCTCTCTCTCTCTCTCTCTCCACCCCCGCCCCAGCCCCCTCTCTGACCCGAAAACATACATGCCGTCACCTAAGACTTTTACAGCGCTCTCTTCCTACTGATAACACACGATAGGGTCTGTAAGGCACGTATTCCCAGACATTGCAGGGCTCACACACCCACATCCAGTAAGGCGTTGGTGGAGGTTGTTGTGTTAGTGTTTCCATGGGTAGTGTTATGAGCCTAGTGATAGTTTGACAAGGCTTTGGGAGAGGTTGTTGTGTTAGTGTTTCCATGGGTAGTGTTATGAGCCTAGTGATAGTTTGACAAGGCTTTGGTGGAGGTTGTTGTGTTAGTGTTTCCATGGGTAGTGTTATGAGCCTAGTGATAGTTTGACAAGGCTTTGGTAGAGGTTGTTGTGTTAGTGTTTCCATGGGTAGTGTTATGAGCCTGGTGATAGTTTGACAAGGCTTTGGTAGAGGTTGTTATGTTAGTATTTCTATGGGTAGTGTTATGAGCCTGGTGATAGTTTGACAAGGCTTTGGTAGAGGTTGTTGTGTTAGTGTTTCCATGGGTAGTGTTATGAGCCTAGTGATAGTTTGACAAGGCTTTGGTGGAGGTTGTTGTGTTAGTGTTTCCATGGGTAGTGTTATGAGCCTAGTGATAGTTTGACAAGGCTTTGGTAGAGGTTGTTGTGTTAGTGTTTCCATGGGTAGTGTTATGAGCCTAGTGATAGTTTGACAAGGCTTTGGTAGAGGTTGTTGTGTTAGTGTTTCCATGGGTAGTGTTATGAGCCTGGTGATAGTTTGACAAGGCTTTGGTGGAGGTTGTTGTGTTAGTGTTTCCATGGGTAGTGTTATAAGCCTAGTGATAGTTTGACAAGGCTTTGGTAGAGGCTGTTGTGTTAGAGTTTCCATGGTAGTGTTATGAGCCTGGTGATAATTTGACAAGGCTTTGGTGGAGGTTGTTGTGTTAATGTTTCCATGGGTAGTGTTATGAGCCTAGTGATAGTTTGACAAGGCTTTGGTGGAGGTTGTTGTGTTAATGTTTCCATGGGTAGTGTTATGAGCCTAGTGATAGTCTGACAAGGCTTTGGTGGAGGTTGTTGTGTTAGTGTTTCCATGGGTAGTGTTATGAGCCTAGTGATAGTTTGACAAGGCTTTGGTGGAGGTTGTTGTGTTAATGTTTCCATGGGTAGTGTTATGAGCCTAGTGATAGTTTGACAAGGCTTTGGTAGAGGTTGTTGTGTTAGTGTTTCCATGGGTAGTGTTATGAGCCTAGTGATAGTTTGACAAGGCTTTGGTAGAGGTTGTTGTGTTAGTGTTTCCATGGGTAGTGTTATGAGCCTAGTGGTAGTTTGACAAGGCTTTGGTAGAGGTTGTTGTGTTAGTGTTTCCATGGGTAGTGTTATGAGCCTAGTGATAGTTTGACAAGGCTTTGGTGGAGGTTGTTGTGTTAGTATTTCCATGGGTAGTGTTATGAGCCTAGTAATAGTTTGACAAGGCTTTGGTGGAGGTTGTTGTGTTAGTGTTTCCATGGGTAGTGTTATGAGCCTAGTGATAGTTTGACAAGGCTTTGGTAGAGGTTGTTGTGTTAGTGTTTCCATGGGTAGTGTTATGAGCCTAGTGATAGTTTGACAAGGCTTTGGTAGGGGCTCAGGAAACCACCCCTGGGAACCCCGACAACTTCTGCAAGAGCCTTTGGGGATAGACGGACGAAGCCTTCCAAGAGCTTGATAGTATTGACCCAGACACACAAAGGTCGGTACTCTCAGACGTTTCCGCCTCTCACATCAACGATTTCCAGAAGCCGAAAAGGAGATCAATCGGGTTCAAATGAGTGATTGTTAGGTTCACGGTGCAGAGGAACGGTCAGACTACCACCAGGGTCACAAAACCACCCCTGGAAGTGTCCTAAACTCCCGTGATACCCTTGCCAAATATGTGACCCTATGAGCCGAAACGTTTAACAATATGACCCAAAGACCCGCGGAGATCGAGTCCTATTCACACCCAAAACCGCGAGAGGCTGGACCCGCGGCTCCCTGGCACTGGCGGAGGTTTGGGTGCCAGCGAGGGAGGCGGGAGGCGGCGGGAACTTGCCAACGTCAGTGTGGCTCCAGACTCGGAAGTGAAGGTACGCAGGTGTTCCGCTCCAGCCTCCCGCACCTGTCCGTCGCCTCCGCCTTCTCCCCTCCCACACGCGATAGCCCGACTCGCTGGTCCGCCTTCCAGGGCTTTACCGAGCTGCAAGGGGCGCCAGGGCAACACAGCGGGGAGATGTTACCTTGCATAAGTCTCCTAGGTGTGTCGCAAGAACGTTTTAGGCCGGGAAAGGAAGAGCGTGTGAGTGAAACGTTTGGCGGCGCGGCAGAAACGTTTCGGGCAGGTTCAGGATACACGTGGCGCTGCGAAGACGGAAAAAATTAATATGCTCCAGAGAGTGAGTGAGGTAAACGTTTCGGTGTGTGCGCGTCAGAGCTTATAAGTGGCGTTGCGAAAGGTCAGTGAAACGAGGCACGCAAGGGCAGGAGAGAGATAAAGAAAGAAAGACACTGTTGGATGATGTTTGAACACTTGTTAACACCACTTGAGGAAAACGTTCTGGCCAGGGTAAACACTCTTGCCTGACCCTGACGAAGGTTATTTGGCCTCACGTAACACCGTGGATAAAGCGAATGGGGTAGAAACAAATGATAGCCGGTCTTGTATGTTATGAGTTCTTGACGCTAACGTGAAAACGGCCTTGGGCCGACCATCAGGCCCCACCGGGAAGATGCCTACCGGCGCAATAGGCAACAACATAAAAAAAAAGAAAAAAAACAACAACAACAATGGGCAAGGAAGAAAGAAAGACACCTTGAGGATAAACAGTTTGCCGTGAGTAATACGAATAAAGCGAATGAGGTAGAAAATAATGATAGCCGGTCTTGTATGTTATGAGGTTTTGACGCTAACGTGAAAACAACTGCAACAACGTAAACAACAAAGGGAAAGGGAGAAAGAAAGACACCTTGAGGATAAACAGTTTGCCATGAGTAATAATACGAATAATGAGAATTGGGTAGAAAATAATGATAGCCGGTCTTGTATGTTATGAGTTCTTGACGCTAACATGAAAACAACTGCAACAACGTAAACAACAAAGGGAAAGAGAGAAAGAAAGACAGCTTGAGGATAGACAGTTTGCCGTGAGTAATAATACGAATAAAGAGAACTGGGTAGAAAAGAATGACAGGCAATCTTGTATGTTATGAGTTCTAGACGCTAACATGAAAACAACTGCAACAACGTAAACAACAAAGGGTAAGGGAGAGAGAAAGCGACCCTGAGGATAGACAGTTTGCCGTGAGTAACATCATGAATTAAGCGAACTGGGTACAAAGCAATGATAGCTGATCTTGTAATGTTATGAGCTCTTGACGCTAACATAAAAAGAACAACAGAAGGAAAACAACAAAGAACCAGAGAGAAAGAAAGAGACCCTGGCTGGCGGAGGACGCAGGCAACAAATGAAACAACAAAAGCAACAGAAGGGAACCAGACTAGGACAAAAGTGACCCCTGAGAAGGATGTTTGGGCATGAGTTGATAGGAATCGCGGCAAAACGTTCTGGGTGAAAGACTGGACATAAACGATCTTGCAGTTAGCTTAGGAAAGGCGAAACCAGACCCCAGAAAAGGATATTTGGACGCCAGTTAACAGGAATCGAGTCCATCGTTCTGGGTGAAAGACTTGCTATAAACAATCTTGCAAGCCGTGACCTCAACACTAACTAACCCGAAATGAAAACTGACCCCGGAAAAGGATATTTGGACGCCAGTTAACAGGAATCGAGTCAATCGTTCTGGGTGAAAGACTGACCATAGGCAATCTTGTAGGCCGTGACCTCAACGCTGACTAACTACCGCGAGATGAAAACTGACCCCGGGGAAGGATTTGGACGCCACTAACAGGAATCGAGTTAAGCGTTTTAGATGAAATACTAACCATAGGCAATCTTACAGGCCGTGACCTCAACGCTAACTAGCTACCACGAAATGAAAACTGACCCCGGGGAAGGATTTGGGCGCCACTAACAGGAATCAAGTCAAGCGTTCTGGGTGAAAGACTAACCATAGGCAATCTTGCAGGCCGTGACCTCAACGCTAACTAACTACCAAAAGATGAAAACTGACCCCGGGGAAGGATTTGGACGCCACTAACAGGAACCAAGTCAAGCGTTTTAGATGAAAGACTGACCACAGACAATCTTGCAGGCCGTGACCTCAACGCTAACTAACTACCACGAAATGAAAACTGACCCCGGGGAAGGATTTGGACGCCACTAACAGGAACCAAGTCAAGCGTTTTAGATGAAAGACTGACCATAGACAATCTTGCAGGCCGTGACTTCAACGCGAACTAACTACCACGAAATGAAAACTGACCCCGGGGAAGGATTTGGACGCCACTAACAGGAACCAAGTCAAGCGTTTTAGATGAAAGACTGACCATAGGCAATCTTGTAGGCCGTGACCTCAACGCTGACTAACTACCGCGAGATGAAAACTGACCCCGGGGAAGGATTTGGACGCCACTAACAGGAATCGAGTTAAGCGTTTTAGATGAAATACTAACCATAGGCAATCTTGCAGGCCGTGACCTCAACGCTAACTAACTACCACGAAATGAAAACTGACCCCGGGGAAGGATTTGGACGCCACTAACAGGAATCAAGTCAAGCGTTTTAGATGAAAGACTGACCACAGACAATCTTGCAGGCCGTGACCTCAACGCAAACTAACTACCACGAAGTGAAAACTGACCCCGGGGAAGGATTTGGACGCCACTAACAGGAACCAAGTCAAGCGTTTTAGATGAAAGACTGACCACAGACAATCTTGCAGGCCGTGACCTCAACGCAAACTAACTACCAAGAGATGAAAACTGACCCCGGGAAAGAGTATTTTTACACCACTTAACAGGAATCGAGACAAACTAGAGGAGGGTATCAGGACACCTCTCCTCCCGAAATTGACCTCTCTTTTGGCAACTCTTCTTAACTCTTTATAGGGGCAGTGTTTAGCGGGCTTTTTTTCCTCATTATTACTTTTTTTTTAACTTTGAGCTGCTTCCTTAACTGTAAAAAAAAGAAGTTCTGGGTGAAAGACTAACCATGACCAATTTTGCAGGGCGTGAGAGGGTAAAGTCGGGAGCATAAGCCATAGATGCGCGTGGCGGCGGTGCACATCTCCGAACCGTTGGCCCTTTGAGTCCGTGGCGGGAGAGGGAATCCATTACTAATAACCCGACACAGGGCGATGCAGCGAACTAACACGACGAAATCTTACCCCAGGAGGGATTTTGCGGCCACGAGTAACATGACTGACGCAACGAAACACGAAACAAAACCGCAAAACGTGAAAATACATAACATAGTGACGCTGCTAGAGTGACATAACGCGTTGTGAGTGACTAGTCTTACATATAATAGCTGAAGAACGATAAGAACATGAATATACGTACAGTGACGATGCTACAGTGACATAGAGCGTTGCGAGTGACTAGTCTTACATATAATAGCTGAAGAACGATAAGAACATAAATATGCGTACAGTGACGATGGTACAGTGACATTACACGATCTAAGTGACTATGATTTGCAGTGATTAGCTGAGAACACTAAGAACATGCCAATACGTACAGTGACGATGCTACAGTGACATTACACGATCTAAGTGACTATGATTTGTACTGAACAGCTGAAGACAATGAGAACATGAAAATACGTAGTGACGATGGTATTGTGAAAGCGCGTTCTGGGTGACTAAATCTTGCACTGAAAAGGTGGAGGAACGACATGAGAGTGAATACGATACAATACGAAACAGAATAACATGCACATACGTATAAAATAAAAGAGATAGTGAGTGAAGTAACGCGCTCTGAGTGACTAAATCTTGCACTGAAAAGGTGGAGGAACGACATGAGAGTGAATACGATACAATACGAAACAAAATAACATGCAAATACGTGTAACAACAGAGATGGTGAGTGAAGCAACGCGCTGAGTGACAGAAGGTACATATAAGGTAACAGAATAACATGAAAAACGAATAATAACAGTGAGATAGTGAGTGAAGTAACGCGCTGAGTGACAGAAGGTAAATATAAGGTAACAGAATAACATGCAAATACGTATAATAACAGTGAGATAGTGAGTGAAGTAACGCGCTGAGTGACTGGCGGTACATAAAAGGTGAAGAAGAAGGACCAGCAGTAATACCCCGGGAGGAAGCAGCGGGGCAGTGAGGGGGCACTCAGCAGCCGATGCCCCGCGCCCCGCCCCCCTTCAAGGCGTGTGGAGGGCGCGGCGGCCCCTTCAGATGACCGCCGCCCCGCCGCCGCCTCCGCCGCCACCCTCGCAATGAAGTTTTTGTTCCGGAAGAAATGGAAGCGCGGAAAGACCTTCGCCGAGAAGCTGCCCTGGGTGGCCATACAGGTGAGGGAGGGGGGGGGAGAGGGGAGGAGGGGGGAGGGGGTAACCTTACTCAACCCAAGACAAGTCAAGCGAAGTCATGCTAACCTAACTTAACCTGGTGGCCATACAGGTGAGGGGCGGTAGGGGGGAGGGGGTAACCTTACTCAACCCAAACTCAACCCAAGACAAGTCAAGCGAGGTCATGTTAACCTAACTTAACCTAATCCACACACACACACACACACACACACACACACACACACACACACACACACACACACACACACACACACACTCACACACGTGGAGTGTTGCTTCCTGCCGCACGCCGCATAACAATATTTATGTTGAGTGCAACACACCCTTCTCCACGACTCATCAAAGACAGCTACTGGTCATTGCGACGGTCGCCGCCGCCGCCGCCGCGTGCTGGTGCCCGGTGTGGTGTCGTCAGACATCCCCGTATCGTGAGATATCCCATCCTGAATACATACATGAATTTCGACACGGTACCGTGTCTTTTGTCGACTGCTTGACGGGATCTGTCCCACCCAAGTTTATTTATATTATTATAAAAGCAAATGATGACGTATGTGTGTATATAACTAAGATATCAACCAACACTTTTCTTATTCTTCTTCTTGTGACCTGTTCCGCTTAGCATCGCATTTTAGGTTCTCCTTGGGACTTCTTTACACTCAGATGCTTCACTTAGTTACTCTGTGATAGTAAAGATTGGCTCCCGCGATGCGAAGTTCAGGATGAGAATGTCTCACGACACGGGATGGCAGGCGACACCACACCGGCAGCCGGGCGCCACGCTGTCACCGCTGTGGCAACTTCCGAAGCTCTGGGACAATAGGATTTCCACTTAACATTGTCATAAACACCATTACTCATTCTCTGACCTCACGGCACGAGACACACTGACCTCGCAACAGGAGACACAAAGTATATATTAATGTGTGCATGTTAATTTCCGAGGTTCTGGGGCAATAGGATTTCCACTTAACATTATCATAAACACCAATACTCATTCTCTGACCTCACAACATGAAACACAATGTATATATCAATGTGTGTGAATTTCCGTAGCTCTAAGACAAAGGACATTGCACTTAACATTACCATGGATAAACACGCTCACTGGTTCTCTGCCCCGTGACACGACAAACAAAGTATAATTAAACGGTAGCAATAGGAATATCCGGAGCTGCCACGGAAGGAGTTCCACGAAAGATGAACACGCTCCCAGTTCTTTGACTGAAACAAAGGGTGTCGGAAACTAAAACTAGATCATAGATAAGTAAACAAAGAAATGAGGTGTGTGAACTTCCGAGAGCAAAAGGAATTATTACACGAAACATTACCATAGACACGATTACCAGTCCTGTGATCCCTTAAGACGAGAAACAAAGGGTGTCGGACACTAAAACTAGATCAAAGAGAAATAGACAAAGAAATGAGGTGTGTGAACTTCCGAAGACAGAAGTAATTACACGAAACATTACTAAAGAGAGACACGATTGCCAGTCCTGTGATCCCTGAAGACGAGAAACAAAGGGTGTCGGACACTAAAACTAGATCATAGATAAGTAAACAAAGAAATGAGGTGTGCGAACTTCCGAAGACAGAAATAATTACACGAAACATTACCACAGACACGATTACCAGTCCTGTGATCCCTTAAGACGAGAAACAAAGGGTGTCGGAAACAGAAACAGATCACAGAGCAGCCCTTTCAAGAGACCTGTGCGGCTCCTGCCACCCACTTAAAAACGTCTAAGCTATCGTAGAAAATGAGAGCACTCGTTCGTCCAGACGTTGAACAGCTCTCCAAAGAAACTCCGGAGCAGAAGTCACATTAAAGTTTAAACCCAGCGTGGCGACCACATAATTATATTGAGTACAGTTTGCAGGTGGTTTAAAAGTTGTAGTACTTGTTCAGTCGTGGCAGCAAACTATAGACGACTGACAATATGTTGGTGACGTCATATTACAGCAAAGGAGGGACATCATGGATATAATGCTGTATTTTGTGACAGCTGCTTTTGTGATTCTTCTTCTTCTTCTTCTTCTTCTTCTTCTTCTTATTGTTATTATTATTGTTATTGTTATTACTATATTATTATTATTATTATTATTATTATTATTATTATTATTATTATTATTATTATTATTATTATTATTATTGTAGTTGTAGTTGTAGTTGTTGTTGTTGTTGTTGTTGTTGTTGTTATTATTATTATTATTACTATTATTATTATTATTATTATTATTATTATTATTATTATTATTATTATTATTATTATTATTATTATTATTATTATTATTATTATTATTATTACTGTAGTGTAATTTACTACCTTGTCTTGTCTGTGGGTGTATTATCTAACTCCCACATGAAGGAGGAAATATCAATGTTTCGTGATTTCCATTCATTATATGTCACACCGACGCTCCAGCAGCAGCACGGATTATCTGCCAAGTTTGAAGCAAAGTTCTCTTCTAGAATAATGGGTTGCCGACCTGTCCTGGAGAAATGAACAAAGCAATGAGCTGTGCATGTGTGAATTCCGAAGACAAAAGGAATCACACTTATAACATTACCATAGATACGATTACTGGTCATTTCTCCTCCCGAAATTGACCTCTCTTTCTGGCCACTCCTCTGTACTCTATTCAGGAGCAGTAAGTAGCGTTTTTTTTTTTTTTAATTATGTTTTTATTTTTTACGCCGTTGAACTGTCTCCTTTGCTGTAAATAAAAAATATATATAGTCTAGCAAAAAAAAACTCAATGTAAAAATAAAGTACAATATAAAACAAAGGAAATATAAATGTGTGTGTGAATTTCCGAAGCTCAAAACATAAACTGATATTGACCCAAACAGAAAACATCGGTATTGTCAAACGCTTCCAGCCCCCACGGCAACAATTTCAAAGGCCGAAAAGGAGATCAGTTGGGTTCTAATGAGTGTTTCTTCAGGTTCATGGTAGAGAGGAAGGGTCAAACTACCACCAGGGTCATAAAACTACCTCTGGAAATGGCCACAACTCCCACGAAAGCCTTGCTAAATGTGTATTTGAGTTATAATGAGTGTTTCTTTACGTTCATGGTTGAGAGGAAGGGTCACACTACCACCAGGGTCACAAAACTACCTCTGAAAATGGCCACAACTCCCACGAAAGCCTTGCTAAATGTGTGTTTGAGTTCTAATGAGTGTTTCCTTACGTTCATGTTAGGCTACAGAGGAAGGGTCAGACTACCACCAGGGTCACAAAACTACCTCTGGAAATGGCCACAACTCCCACGAAAGCCTTGCCAAATGTGTGCTTGCTCTCTCTCTCTCTCTCTCTCTCTCTCTCTCTCTCTCTCTCTCTCTCTCTCCAACTCTACCTTTTATTCTTCCTATTACATTTCCCCTCCTCCTCCTCCCCCTCTTCCTCTCCTCCTCTCCTCCTCCTCCTCCTCCTCCTCCTCCTCTTCCTCAAGAACGAAATTTTCCTCCGGTCTTCCATCTTCTTCTGTGCATTCATTCATTAAGACAAACAAGCTTGCATTCCTCCTCCTCCTCCTCCGTCCGCCAGCCTCGTCAAATAAGGCAACGACTCCCCTCCTCTTTCCGTGTTGGTGGTGGTGTTCGTGTTTACTTTTGATAGCGTCTCATGTGATTGGCTCCGCTGTTCATTTGCATGCACTTGAGGTCTGGCCGAGGGTCGATTACCGAGGCAGGATACGGGGCCGCGGCGTGGGAGGCTCGGGAAGGGATGGAATTGTCGGAGGAATGGCAGGGAAAGGGGAGGAAGGGCAGGGAAGGGGAGGAAGGGCAGGGAAGGGGGAGGAAGGGTAGGGAAGGGGGAGGAATGGCAGGGAAAGGGGAGGAAGGGCAGGGAAAGGGGAGGAAGGGCAGGGAAAGGGGAGGAAGGGCAGGGAAAGGGGAGGAAGGGCAGGGAAAGGGGAGGAAGGGAAGGGAAAGGGGAGGAAGGGAAGGGAAAGGGGAGGAATGGCAGGGAAAGGGGAGGAAGGGCAGGGAAAGGGGAGGAAGGGAAGGGAAAGGGGAGGAAGGGCAGGGAAAGGGGAGGAAGGGCAGGGAAGGGGGTAGTAAGAGCAGGGAACACGGGTGGAGTGAATACCATTGTTGTGTATTCGAATACGAATATTCTAAATTCCAACGAATACGAATTCGAATACACTGAAATGGTTTTAATTCAAATGCAAATACGAATACTTCTTGAACGTATTCTTGAACACATTCATGAATACTTTCCATTGAAAAATACCTCCTTGGCATAACTTGGTACAGCAGTGTTTTAAAGTTATGCAGCAGGTAAATGAGCTCATGAACCCGTACCATACACGACCGTTACACGTCCGCCCAGGAGGCTGGACTTGTAAGGAACAACGGCTGGTATTTATCATGATGATAAAGTTTGAAGTGTTCGTCAGATTATTCGCAAAGCACGAATACTTTCCCCTTGCATTCCAATACGAATGAAAATACTTTGATTTCTATCAATAATTGTTCGAATACGAAGACACCCAAATACGGTACACGAATGTATTCGATTACGAACACTCCATCCCTGGTAGGAAAGGGCGCTAATGCTTGCGAAGGGGAATGGAGGGGGATGGAAGGAAGGGGAAGGAATAGGAGGGGCAGGGAAGAGGAGCTGAGGCTGGGAAGAGGCGAAGGGAGAAAGGGCAGGGAAGGGGCGAAGGGAGAAAGGGCAGGGAAGGGACGAAGGGAGAAAGGGCAGGGAAGGGACGAAGGGAGAAAGGGCAGGGAAGGGGCGAAGGGAGAAAGGGCAGGGAAGGGGCGAAGGGAGAAAGGCAGGAAGGGCGAAGGAGAACGGGCAGGTAAGGGCCGAAGGGAGAAAGGGCTGGGAAGGGGCGAAGGGAGAAAGGGCAGGGAAGGGGCGAAGGGAGAAAGGGCAGGGAAGGGGCGAAGGGAGAAAGGGCAGGGAAGGGGCGAAGGGAGAAAGGAAGGAGAAGGAAGGAAGGGGCGAAGGGAGAAAGGGCAGGGAAGGGCGAAGGAGAAAGGGCAGGAAGGGGAAGGGAGAAAAGGGCAGGGAAGGGGCGAAGGGAGAAAGGGCAGGGAAGGGCGAAGGAGAAAGGCAGGGAAGGGGCGAAGGGAGAAAGGGCAGGGGAAGGGCAGGAAGGGAAAGGGCAGGGAAGGGCGAAGGAGAAAGCAAGGGGAAGGGAAGGAAGGAGAAAAGGGCAGGAAGGGACGAAGGAGAGAAAGGCAGGGAAGGGCGAAGGAGAAAGGCAGGGAAGGGACGAAGGGAGAAAAGGAGGGAAGGGCGAAGGAGAAAGGGCAGGGAAGGGTCGAAGGGAGAAAGGGCAGGGAAGGGACGAAGGGAGAAAGGGCAGGGAAGGGGCGAAGGGAGAAAGGGCAGGGAAGGGAAGGAGAAAGGGCAGGGAAGGGACGAAGGGAGAAAAGGGCAGGGAAGGGACAGGGAAGGGAAGGGAGAAAGGGCAGGGAAGGGACGAAGGGAGAAAAGGGCAGGAAGGGAAGGGGCGAAGGGAGAAAGGGCAGGGAAGGGACGAAGGAGAAAGGGCAGGGAAGGGACGAAGGAGAAAGGGCAGGGAAGGGGCGAAGGAGAAAGGGCAGGGAAGGGACGAAGGGAGAAAAGGGCAGGAAGGGGCGAAGGGAGAAAGGGCAGGGAAGGGCGAAGGGAGAAAGGGCAGGGAAGGGACGAAGGAGAAAAGGGCAGGGAAGGAAGGAGAAAGGGCAGGGAAGGGGCGAAGGGAGAAAGGGCAGGGAAGGGACGAAGGGAGAAAGGGCAGGGAAGGGGCGAAGGGAGAAAGGGCAGGGAAGGGACGAAGGGAGAAAGGGCAGGGAAGGGGCGAAGGGAGAAAGGGCAGGGAATGGTCGAAGGGATAAAGGGAAGGGAAGGGCGAAGGGAGAAAAGGGCAGGAAGGGGCGAAGGGAGAAAGGGCAGGAAGGGGCGAAGGAGAAAGGGCAGGGAAGGGCGAAGGGAGAAAGGGCAGGGAAGGGCGAAGGAGAAAGGCAGGGAAGGGACGAAGGAGAAAGGGCAGGGAAGGGGCGAAGGGAGAAAGGGCAGGAAGGAAACGTGGATTCGAACCTCCTGCTTGTCCTTTGTTGTGAAGCACGCCAACCACTGCACCACGGAAACGAAGGGAAGGGAGGGAAGGGGAAGGGAGGGGATGGGCAAAGAGGGAGAGGTGAAGGAAGGAAGGGAGGGAAGGAGAAAGGAAGGGATGGGCTGGGAGGGAGAGGTGAAGGAAGGGAGGGAAGGGGAAGGGAGGGGATGGCTGGGAGGGCGAGGTGAAGGATGGGAGGGAGGGAAGGAGAAGGGAAGGGAGGGAGAGGTGAAGGGAGGGAGGGAAGGGGAAGGAAGGGAGGAAAGGCTTCGGCAGGGTGTGTGGAAGGGAAGGGAAGGGGAAGGGGAAGGGAAAGGTAAGGGAAAGGTAAGGTAAGGTAAGGTAAGGTGTGTGTGTGTGTGTGTGTGTGTGTGTGTGTGTGTGTGTGTGTGTGTGTGTGTGTGTGTGTGTGTGTGTGGCTTGGAAGGTGTGGTCAAGATAGCAATCGATTAATCATTCTGTGTTTGTGTGTGTTTTGGGGTGGATAAGGGGGAGGGAGGGGGGCAGAAGGGAGGGTTAAGGGGGGCGGGGGTCACCTTAAGACTATTGACACAAGGGATTTGCGTCACAGACCAAGTTAAGAGTTTGTTGACACACACACACACACACACACACACACACACACACACACACACACACACACACACACACGAGAGATGAGGAGAGGGAGGGAAAGAAGGAGGTGAAAGAAGGGAGGGAAGGAAGGAAGGAAGGAGGGAAGGAAGGAAGGAAGGATGGAAGGAAGGAAGAAAGAGAGAGAAAGATAGACAGCTTATTGGAGAAGGAAGAAGAGGAGGAGAAGGAAGAGGAGAGAGGAAGGAAGAGAGGAAGGGAGAGAGAGCAGAAGAGAGGAAGGAGGAAGAAGGAAAGGGAAGAGAAGAAAGGAGAAGAAAGGGGAGAGAGAGAATGGGAGAGAGGAGGAGGAAGAGAAAGGGAAGAGGGGAGAATGATAAATGAGGAGGAGGAGGAGGAGGAGGAGGAAAGAAAGAGAAGAAAAGATAATCGTAAACTGGCCAAACACTTCTCTCTCTCTCTCTCTCTCTCTCTCTCTCTCTCTCTCTCTCTCTCTCTCTCTCTCTCTCTCTCGTCACGACAAGATATATACAAAAAGAATAAAAAATAATATAAATAAAAAAAACGTAAAAACATTTGGCTTTTAAAACAAAGGACTAAATTTTTCCAACTATAAGGAGATCAGAGGAGAGTTCAATACCCTTCCCAGTCATACCTCGCCTAATACCTAATACCTACACTTATTTTATCTAGCTTAACACATGTTCTATTACGGATTCAAAGCCTCGGTTCGCCTGTTTAAAAAGCCTATCGTGGAAGTTGCCGGGGATTTCATGGAGTGTTTTGTGATCCTAGTGGTAGTTTTACACGCCTTCTGCAACTTCAAAGGAACAATCACCCATGAACACCCGGTTAATCTTCTCTGTAGCCTTGGAAAATAATTGTTACGTCTGTTTGAAAAGCCTCTCGTAGAAGTTGCCGGGGTTTTCATGGAGTGTTTTGTGATCCTGGTGATAGTTTTACATGCCTTCTGCTTCTTGAGCGGGACAATCACCCTTGAAGACCCGGTTAATCTTCACTGTGGCCTTGGGGAATAGTTGCTACGTCTGTTTGAAAAGCCTCTCGTGGAAGTTGCCGGGGATTTCATGGAGTGTTTTGTGATCCTAGTGGTAGTTTTACACGCCTTCTGCACCTTGAGCGGGACAATCACCCATGAACACCCGGGTAATCTTCTCTGTGGCCTTGGGAAATAATTGTTACTCATGTTTGAAAAGCCTCTCGTAGAAGTTGCCGGGGATTTCATGGAGTGTTTTGTGATCCTGGTGGTAGTTTTACACGCCTTCTGCTTCTTGAGCGGGACAATCACCCATGAAGACCCGGTTAATCTTCTTTGTAGCCTTGGAAAATAGTTGCTACGTCTGTTTGAAAAGCCTCTGGTGGAAGATTCTGGGGTTTGCATGGAGTGTTTGGTGATCCTGGTGATAGTTTTACACGCCTTCTGCTTCTTGAGCGGGACAATCACCCTTGAACACCCGGGTAATCTTCACTGTGGCCTTGGGAAACAGTCGAAATGGGATCCCGAGACGTTTAAGACCACCAGCCTGAGATCGCGGAATGTTTTCGAGACACTAGCAAAGGTTCCTCCGCCAATACAAGAGAGATCACGATACTGGTCTGGCCGTGTTTAACTTTCCCAGCGCAGACTCGAATAGTTTCCCCTCGAACCTTTGAAGAGAAAATATAAGACAAAATAACAGAGGATTGGACGCGTATTGACATTTCTCAGGTAAAAAAAAAAAAAAAAAAAAAATTAGTCGTGAAAACAAAGGCGTGTCGTGGGAACCAGAAAATCACCACCGTTACCACCACTGACATCACCACCACCACCACCACCACCGCCACACAACACAACCTCTATCAAAGCCTCATCAAACTATCACCATCATCAAACTCCCCATGGAAACACTAACACAACCTCCACCAAGGCCTCAGCAAATGTGTGTATAGCAATGGTCCCCAATTTCAAGGGTCCATAGCGATTCTAATTATTCTAAACTTATCATACTGGAATTAGGAGACGTGCGACTCGGAATAAAACTCATACCACTGTACACAATCCTTGAAATGAAATACTTAATGCTAGATGGTCATGAGTGGCCCGCGGGATGACAGGGTTGTAGGGGTCCACGGGTGAAAAAGTCATCTGAAAGGGGGAACGGCACACACAAGGTTGGGAGCCACAGGTGTGTAAGGACGGTATCTCAGACGCTATCGGCTCCCACGGCAGCTGTCTCCCAAGGCCACAAAGGAGGTTAGTCGGGCTCCCATGAGTGTTCTTCACGTTCATGGCGCATGCAGAAGCCTTGACAAACCACCACCACTACAGTCACCACTACCACCACCATCACCACCATCACCCCCACCACCCCTATCACCACCACCACCAGCACCATCCCCACCGCAGTCACGGAGTCATAATCACGTGACCTAGATTTGGTGGTGAATGTGTGACTGCGCGCGCGCACACACACACACACACACACACACACACACACACACACACACACACACACACGTTCACTTCCATAAACTGTGTCGATATGCTGCGTAGCTTCAGTTAAACACACACACACACACACACACACACACACACACACACACACACACACACACACACACACACGTTCACTTCCATAAACTGTGTCGATATGCTGCGTAGCTTCAGTTAAACACACACACACACACACACACACACACACACACACACACACACATACACACGTAATAGGTGATCACTCTTCCTTCTCATTGCACGGACGAGCGAGAAGGAGGAGGAGGAGGAGGAGGAGGAGGAGGAAACAGAAGAAGAAATAAAGTGAAGAGAAACAGAAGAAGAAGAATTAGAAGATTAAGAATAAGAAGAAAAATAAACAAAAAACAGAAGACGAAAGACACAAAAAACCCAACTAGAAGAAGAAAAAGAAGAAGAAGAAGAATGAGAACAAGAAGAATAACAACAACAACAACAACAGGGGAAGGCGGTGGCTGAGTGGTCAGTCTGCAGCGCGGCGACCAGGAGTACCAGGGTTCGCGTCCCGCCGCTACACACAAACTGGCAATTTTTCAATCCCCGCCGAGTGGCCCAAGACTACCCACATGCTGCCCTGACGACCTCCTGTCAACCCGGACTCTAGATTCTCTCGAAAAAAAGGATCAAAGATGAACTCTGGGGGCAGTATGAGGCAAGCAAGATGGCGCCTCTATAAACACTTGCCTGCGCCACAACGGGAAGGGGCCGACCACCACCAGGTCCCAGCGATTAAGCCGACACCAGCCATAGTCGAAACGTAAAGTAAAAGAACAAAGCAACAACGAAGAAGAAGAAGAAAGGAAGCGAAGCGAAAATGATGATAATGAACCGAATCCGATCCCACCCTTGGTCCTGATTGCCTCTGTGTGGGGCCGCCGGGTAATGACGGGGCGGGGCGGGGCGGCATTAGCACCACGACGGGGCGGTAATAACACACTGAGGGCGGGAGAGAGGCGACCTGACCTGACCCTTCCCCACCCAGCACCCAGGCATACACACACACACACACACACACACACACACACACACACACACACACACACACACACACACAGGTTATTCCTCTCTCTCTCTCTCTCTCTCTCTCTCTCTCTCTCTCTCTCTCTCTCTCTCTCTCTCTCTCTCTCTCTCTCATCATCATCTTTTTCTATCTCCTTTTTTTCATTTTTTTAACTTCTTTCCATTAATTTTATTCTCTTTGTTCTTCTTCTTCCTCTTTTTCTTTTTCTTCTAATTTCTCTTTTCTCTTGTTGTTCTTGTTCCCGTTCAGAGGAGGAGGAGGAGGAGGAGGTGGAGGAGGAGGAAGAGGAGGAGGAGGAACAGAGCTGGAGGTGTAAATGATTATAGGAAGAGGAGGGAAAATACGAATGGAAGGAGGAGGAGGGGAAGAGGGGGAACACAAAGGAACACAAAGGAAGAACAAACAACAGCAAACCTGCTGGTCCTTACGAGGCTGTTTGTGACAAGCTACACTAACTATCTAATTAAAAGTGGAAGATGAAGGACAGCAAAGGGGAAGGCTCCTCCGCACCCCCCCATCCCTCCAGCCAAAGCTGGCAGGAAAGGAAAAAGAACCATGCAGCATGGAAAAACTGCATGGAAATTATGTAGGAAAGAGGAAAGAACTACCATTACTGCTACCACTAACCGGGCGATAAAAGCGGACAAGGACGATAATCTTTTGCCACTTATCTTGAAATTGTTATTTCTTCTTGTTCTATTTGATCGATCAATTGTAAAGTAATCTTCCGCATTAATATCACTGAATCCTTTAAACATTTTAAACACTTCTATTAGATCGCCTCGCATTCTTCGTTTTGATAGGCTGAATAAATTTACTTTTTTAAGCCTT
>NC_066519.1:2581978-2589478 GCF_024679095.1 Eriocheir sinensis
AAAACCCAGGCTGAGCACGCAATGGAGTGTTGGGAGAGCGTGCGTGTGTCGGGGACTGATTAGCATAGAGAGCGAGGCGGCGGCGGAGGGCAGGGCGGGGCCGCGCGTGAACCAGCGACGTGCTCACCGCCCCCTCGACAGGCCAAGCACACACATTTGACAAGGCTTTCGTGGGAGTTGTGAGCATTTCCAGGGGTAGTTTCATGACCCTGGTGGTAGTTTGACCCTTCTTCTGTACCATGACCCTAAAAACACACATTTGACAAGGCTTTCGTAGGAGTTGTAAGCATTTCCAGGGGTAGTTTCATGACCCTGGTGGCAGTTTGACCCTTCTTCTGTACCATGACCCTAAAAACACACATTTGACAAGGCTTTCGTGGGAGTTGTGAGCATTTCCAGGGGTAGTTTCATGACCCTGGTGGTAGTTTGACCCCTCTTCTGTACCATGACCCTAAAAACACACATTTGACAAGGCTTTCGTAGGAGTTGTGAGCATTTACAGGGGTAGTTTCATGACCCTGGTGGTAGTTTGACCCTTCTTCTGTACCATGACCCTAAAAACACACATTTGACAAGGCTTTAGTAGGAGTTGTGAGCATTTCCAGGGGTAGTTTCATGACCCTGGTGGCAGTTTGACCCTTCTTCTGTACCATGAACCTAAAAACACACATTTGTCAAGGCTTTCGTAGGAGTTGTGAGCATTTCCAGGGGTAGTTTCATGACCCTGGTGGTAGTTTGACCCTTCTTCTGTACCATGACCCTAAAAACACACATTTTAAAAGGCTTTCGTAGGAGTTGTGGGCATTTCCAGGGGTAGTTTCATGACCCTGGTGGTAGTTTGTCCCTTCCTCTGTACCATGGCCCTAAAAACACATATTTGACAAGGCTTTCGTAGGAGTTGTGCGCATTTCCAGGGGTAGTTTCATGACCCTGGTGGTAGTTTGTCCCTTCTTCTGTACCATGACCCTAAAAACACACATTTGACATGGCTTTCGTAGGAGTTTTGGGCATTTCCAGGGGTAGTTTCATGACCCTGGTGGTAGTTTGACCCTTCTTCTGTACCATGACCCTAAAAACACACATTTGACAAGGCTTTCGTAGGAGTTGTGAGCATTTCCAGGGGTAGTTTCATGATCCTGGTGGTAGTTTGACCCTTCTTCTGTACCATGAACCTAAAAACACACATTTGTCAAGGCTTTCGTAGGAGTTGTGAGCATTTCCAGGGGTAGTTTCATGACCCTGGTGGTAGTTTGACCCTTCTTCTGTACCATGAACCTAAAAACACACATTTGACAAGGCTTTCGTAGGAGTTGTGAGCATTTCCAGGGGTAGTTTCATGACCCTGGTGGTAGTTTGACCCTTCTTCTGTACCATGAACCTAAAAACACATTTGTCAAGGGTTTCGTAGGAGTTGTGAGCATTTCCAGGGGTAGTTTCATGACCCTGGTGGTAGTTTGACCCTTCCTCTGTACCATGGCCCTAAAAACACATATTTGACAAGGCTTTCGTAGGAGTTGTGAGCATTTCCAGGGGTAGTTTCATGACCCTGGTGGTAGTTTGACTCTTCTTCTGTACCATGACCCTAAAAACACACATTTGACAAGGCTTTTGTGGGAGTTGTGAGCATTTCCAGGGGTAGTTTCATGACCCTGGTGGCAGTTTGACCCTTCTTCTGTACCATGAACCTAAAAACACACATTTGTCAAGGCTTTCGTAGGAGTTGTAAGCATTTCCAGGGGTAGTTTCATGACCCTGGTGGTAGTTTGACCCTTCTTCTGTACCATGAACCTAAAAACACACATTTGACAAGGCTTTCGTAGGAGTTGTGAGCATTTCCAGGGGTAGTTTCATGACCCTGGTGGCAGTTTGACCCTTCTTCTGTACCATGAACCTAAAAACACACATTTGACAAGGTTTTCGTGGGAGTTGTGAGCATTTCCAGGGGTAGTTTCATGACCCTGGTGGTAGTTTGACCCCTCTTCTGTACCATGACCCTAAAAACACACATTTGACAAGGCTTTCGTAGGAGTTGTGAGCATTTCCAGGGGTAGTTTCATGACCCTGGTGGTAGTTTGACCCTTCCTCTGTACCATGGCCCTAAAAACACATATTTGACAAGGCTTTCGTAGGAGTTGTGAGCATTTCCAGGGGTAGTTTCATAACCCTGGTGGTAGTTTGACCCTTTTTCTGTACCATGACCCTAAAAACACACATTTGACAAGGCTTTCGTAGGAGTTTTGGGCATTTCCAGGGGTAGTTTCATAACCCTGGTGGTAGTCTGACCCTTCCTCTGTACCATGAACCTGTAACGACCCGCCTTGGAACCAGATCAACCTCATTTTTGGCCTTTGGATATAGTTGATGTGAGAGGTGGAAGCGTCTGAGATTCCCGACCTTTGCAAAACCCGCGACCTCCAGCCAGGCCTCGAGGAAACACGAAACGATGAAAAGGCGTTGAAAGACAGGTTGAAGGAAGAGGAGGAGGAGCAGGGGAGGAGGAGCAGGAGGAGGAGATAGTGGAGGGGAGAGAGAAGAAAAAATAATCAGACCAGTTGAGTGCTGTAACTTCAAGAGACGAAGAGGAAGAAGGAGGAGGAAGAGGCTGAGGAAGGAGAGAAGAAAAGAAGGGCAAGAAGAGGAGGAGGAGGAGAGGTGGGGACGGCCTAGTGCCCTAACGTTGTGGTTGACCTTTTAAGGGTGGAGTTAGGCGGCGGTGGAGGTGTGGAGTGGGGTGGAAGGGAGGCGCCGAGCTTACCTTACTGACTGGCGTGCCCCAAGACGAACTACTGTGGCCCGGGGTTATGGCTTTCCTCAACACCAAAGATTAATATTGACAGCGAAAATGGACGAGCTAATGGCTTCAAAGTTATGTGCCTCAAAGATCCTCCTTCCTGACTGGCGTGCCCCTAGACGAGCTGCTGTGGCCCGGGATCGTGGCTTTCCTCAACACCAAAGATTAAAATTGACAGGGAAAATGGAGGAGTTAATAGTTCTCTCCGTATGTTATGTGCCTCAAAAACCTCCTTCCTGACTGGCGTGTCCTAAGACGAACTACTGTGGCCCGGGGTTAAGGCTTTCCTCTACACCAAAGATTAAAATTGACAGGGAAAATGGAGGAGTTAATAGTTCCCTCTGTATGTTATGTGCCTCAAAAACCTTCATACTGACGGCGTGTCCTAAGACGAACTACTGTGGCCCGGGGTTATGGCTTTCCTCTACACCAAAGATTAATATTGACAGCGATAATGGACGAGTTAATGGCTTCCTCTCTAAGTTATGTGCCTCAAAATACTCCCTACTAAAACCTACTTCCTGACTGGCGTGCCCCAAGACGAACTACTGTGGCCCGGGATCGTGGCTTTCCTCAACACCAAAGATTAAAATTGACAGCGAAAATGGAGTTGATAGTTCCCTCCGTATGTTATGTGCCTCAAAAACCTACCTACTGACGGCGTGCCCCAAGACAAACTACTGTGGCCCGGGGTTATGGCTTTCCTCAACATCGAAGTCTAACAGTAACAGCGTCCAGCAAAATTATGATGCGTTAGCGCCTTCCTGTTTTTATTTTCAGTTCTCCGTCGAGTGGGTGTTGAGTTTCCGCGTGTCACACCCTGCCTCACCCAAGCTCTCGGGCGACAGTTTCTAGAGAAGGGACAAGTTCATCTATAATAGGTTTTGCACGTGGAATTTACTGCACTAGGGAACGATTGCCTTGATTATTACACTGCCGGAAGGAAGCAGCTCAAGGCCAGATAAAAAAGCCTGACATGCGCTGCTTCTGCAAAATAATGTAGAGATGAGTGGCCAAAAGAGAGGTCAGTTTCGGGTGGAGAGGTGTCTTGATACTCTCCTCCTGAAGGCGTTGAAGTCGTAGGCAGGAGGAAATGTAGACGAAGGAAGGCTGTTTCAGAGTTTACTAGCGGAAGGGATGAAAGAATGGAAATGATGGTTAAATCTTGCATAGGGGATCAGATTCCTCCTCCTCCTCCTCCTCTTCCTCCTCCTCTTGTCTTGATACTCCTCTCCGTGAAATAATGTAGATGCTGGTCAACTCTTGCATAAGGGATTGGGATACTCCTTCTCCTCTTCCTCCTCGTCTTGTTTTGATACTGCTCTCTATGAAAGAAAGAAAGAATGGCGATGCTGGTTGACTCTTGCATAAGGGATGGGGATAGTCCTCCTCGTCTTGTCTTCTTTTTCCTCTCCGTGAAAGAATGAGAGAATCGAGATGCGCGGGTCACGGGAGGGCGTCTTGCGGGCATCGGCGGCTTGTTCGCTTTGTTACTGCTTGCTTGTTGTGGCCGCTACCCGCCGAGGCTCACTGATTCTAAGGTCCATATTCTTAAACGTATCGGGCTCCTGTTACCACTATTTTCCAAGTCTTTCGTAGGAGTTTAAGGTATTTTCAGAGGTAATTTTACGGCCTCGGAGGTAGTTTGACCATTTCTCTGTATCATGAGCCTCAAAAAACACTCATTGGAACCCAACTGATCTCCTCTTAAGCCATTACGACTATTCTTCAAGGCTTTCGTAGGAGTTTAGGGGATTTCCAGAGGTAGTTTTACGGTCTTGGTGGTAGTTTGACCTTTCCTCTGTATCATGAGCCTCAAAAACACTCATTAGAACCCAACTGATCTCCTCTTAAGCCATTACGACTATTCTCCAAGGCTTTCGTAGGAGTTTAGGGCATTTCCAGAGGTAGTTTTACGGCCTCGGAGGTAGTTTGACCTTTCCTCTGTATCATGAGCCTCAAAAAACACTCATTAAAACCCAACTGTTCTCTTTAGCCGGCTCCTACTACAACTATTCTCCAAGGTTTTCGTAGGAGTTTAGGGCATTTCCAGAGGTAGTTTGACCTTTCCTCTGTATCATGAGCCTCAAAAACACTCATTAGAACCCAACTGATCTCCTCTTAAGCCATTACGACTATTCTCCAAGGCTTTCGTAGGAGTTTAGGGCATTTCCAGAGGTAGTTTTACGGCATTGGTGGTAGTTTGACCTTTCCTCTGTATCATGAGCCTCAAAAAACACTCATTAGAATCCAATTGATCTCCTCTTAAGCCAGCTACCATTACGACTATTCTCCAAGTCTTTCGTAGGAGTTTAGGGCATTTCCAGAGGTAGTTTGACCTTTCCTCTGTATCACGAGCCTCAAAAACACTCATTGGAACCCAACTGATCTCCTCTTAAGCCAGTTCCTATTACGACTATTCTTCAAGGCTTTCGTAGGAGTTTAGGGGATTTCCAGAGGTAGTTTTACGGTCTTGGTGGTAGTTTGACCTTTCCTCTGTATCATGAGCCTCAAAAAACTCATTAGAACCCAACTGATTTCCTTTTAAGCCTTTGGAAATAGTTAATGTCAGACCTGAAAACGTCTTGTTACAATACTGACCCAAGACCTTTCGCCCCGTGTTTGCAGTCACGAGTGCAAACGTTGCTTGCTCGCAGACTGCAGCTTGAGAGGCGTGAGCGTGGAACAGGAGGAGGAGGAGGAACAGAGGAAGAAAGAAGAGATGGGGACGTGTAAATAATTTAACCGGAGGAGGAGGAAGATGAAGACACAGAACAAAACGAGAATGAGGAGGAAGAGCAGAAGGAGGAGGAGGAGGAAGAAGAGGAGAAAGAACAGGAGGAAGAGGAACAGATAGTAAAACAGGACCTCTTCCATGCCTCCACAAAACTCGTGCGATTCTCAAACTATTTGTCGCCCAAGCGCACACACACACACACACACACACACACACACACACACACACACACACACACACACTTTTGGCAAGGCTGTCGCAGGAGTTGTGGGCATTTCCAGGGGTACTTTTAAGACCCTGGTGGTAGTTTAACCCTTCTTTTGTACCGTGAACCTACAAAAAGACTCATTAAAACACGATCGCCCTCCTTTTCGGCCTCTGGCAGTGGTGGGCAAGGTTCCGCTAATCCGATAATCGCTAATTATATTATCGAACTTTACTTTTTCGCTAGCTGATTAACGTTTTCGCTAACTTTGGAAACAGTTAGAGGACCAATTAGCTTTCGATAAATTCAGTTCCTCCTCCGATAACTTAAAGTCCACTAAAAAAAATCATACAGGTTTTGTCTTGTCCGTTGTGGGCAGACACAGCACCAGTTGAGCCACGTGGCGCAATGATTCCAGGGCTTCCACTTTTGGGTAAATTGTGCCTCCAAACAGGCTAATTTGGCAATTACTTGGGAAACTTTTTGTCTAAGCTACAACATATTGAAATTGCAGGTCACTAGGTTTGTTTTTAAGGGTTTTAGAACCAAAATACTAAGCGGAAGATAAATCCATATATGAAAAATCAGCCGTCAGCGTTACCTTCCACTAATTTCTTTCTCAGTTTAGCTGTTTAGCGTAAGCGAAGCTAACTTTTAAGGTAGTGGATTACCAGTTAGCGAAGCCAACTTTTCGGTGAGCGGTGCCCAGCACTGGCCTTCGGAAATAGTTGATGTGAGGGTGGCAGCGTCTGGCGGGCTGTAATGGTCTGAGACTCGGCCATGGCACAGACACACGGGAAGCTCATCACTTTAACGGCGCCAATCCCTCACACCAACACGCCATTAAGATTACAGGAAGAGAATAGAACCATAATGAAGACTTTAATGACTGCTTGCTCCTCCCTTTCTTTATTTCTTCTTTCTCTATCTCTTCCTTCCTTCCTTCCTTCGTGTAATCCCATCTGTCTCTCTTTCTTTTCTCTATCCTTTTCTTTCTCCTGTTTCCTTCTTCTTCGTCTGTTTCAATCTCTTTCTTTTCAGTCTATTCTTTCTCCTCTTTCTCCTACTTCCTTTCTTCCCTCTTCTATTTCTCTTTCTTTTCTTTGTCTTTCCCTCTTCCTCTGCTCCTTTCTTTTCTTCTTCATCTTATCCTTTTTCCTCCTTTCCTTCGTTTTTTTCTCGCCTCCTCCCTTCCTTCATTTTTTTCCTTCTCCTCCTCCTCTTCCTTTCTCTTCCTTCTTTTCTCTATCATTTCCCTTTCCTTTGTTCCTTTCTTTATTTTTTCCTTCGCCTCTTCCTTCCTCCTCCCTTCTTTCCTTCTTCATTATTTCCCTTCTTCTCCCTCCTCTCTCTTCTCCTTTCTTCTCTTCCTTCTTTTCTCTGTCCTTTCCCTCCCCTCTTATCTACCTTCTTCCCTTCCTCTTCCTCCCTTCTTCTTCTTCCCTTCCTTATTCACCCCACGTACAATATAATTAGCAGGACCGTTGATGTTACTTCTAATTATTACACTAATGACAAAAACCTCCCTCCCACCCTCCCTCCCTCCCGCTCTCCCTTCCTCCCTTTCTTCCTCTCCCTTCCTCTCTCCCTCCTTCCCTCAACCATAGCACTAACCCATATTCTCAACCATTTCTGGGCTAACACACACACACACACACACACACACACACACACACACACACACACACACACACACACACACACACACACACACACACACACACACACACACACACACACACTCATTTGACAAGGTTTCCGTATTAT
>NC_066519.1:2591978-2596978 GCF_024679095.1 Eriocheir sinensis
AAGACCACGGAAAGGGGCTCACGAGTTTACCAGTGAAGGGGATGAGAGATTAAAGATACTGGTTAACTCTTGTATAAAAAGTTCAGATACTTGATTAGCCACGGAAAGTGACTCGCTATGCTATTATACCAGTGACGGTGATGAAAGACTGAAGATATTGGTTAACTCTTGCATAATGAAGCTGAGTAGCCTGATTAGAAAGCCTTGCAGCTGCGTCAACAGCTAACCCCTGACGCAAACAAACCTGACCCTCGGCGGCCGTGCGCGGCGTGTGCCTCGGCCGGGGGGGGGGGGGGGGGGGGATGCGCAAGGCGCGGCTGCGACCAGCCTTCAGCCGCGCAAAAACGCTCACCGGGTCACTTGGACTCGCAAGTCGCCTGGAACAGGACGAGGCGGGGCGGGGCGGAAGGGGGCAGGAGGGTGAGCAGCTTTGTGTCGAGGGGGAGATAATGGCGGGAGACAGTGCGGTGATGGAGGAGAGAAAGCGAGGCGGGAGGCGGCAATTAGCGGTGGCAGCTTTCTGTGGGAAAGGCGGCGTGGGAGCCGCGGTGCGTGGTGCGGGCGCGGCGGGCGTGGGAGCCTGGCACTGTGGGCCGAGGGCGTGGGTACTGGCGGGCATGGGAGCGGCTGTGACACAATGGGTGTGCGGGCGTGGGTGCCAGCGGGCGTGGGAACGGCTGCGGCACAATGGGTGTGCGGGCGTGGGTACCGGCGGGCGTGGGAACCTGGCACTGTGGGCCACGGGCGTGGGTGGCGGCGAACGTGGGAGCTGCAGCGGCACTATGGGTCTGCGGGCGTGCACGGCGAGGCGTCGCCGGGCTGCGGGGGACAAAGCGACCCCCCCCCCCCCCCACACGCACCCACCCACGTGCGGCGGCGGTGAGGCACCTGCCACTTCCGCCCCGCGAGGCCCGGCGGGAGGACAACTCCGGTAACGGGACCACGCGAAGGACCGGGAGCTGCCGAGGAGGAGGGAGAGGAGAAGGAAGAGGTCAGGCCCTGACGTGAGGTGTAGCAGCAACCGTGCTCGGGGGCCGGGCACTGGAGGTAAATTACCGCTCTCGTGGGGCGGCCTCCATGGGGGCGGCCGTGAGGGCCCGGCGGTCCTGTGCACAGTGCACGGCGGTGTCTCACACAGGGGCGGGGCGGGGGGTCACGGGGCGGCGGGTCACGGGTGGTGGCAGGAGCCATCGCAACGGCGCGGCGGGGGTTCGTGGTGTCCCAGGCCGGTGCGAGGAGCCCCTGACGCGCGGCGGCCAGATCGCGCCTCGCTGTGTTGTGCCGTGAGGGGCGGCTTGGCGCGGGGACCCGGGTCGCGGGGTTCTTGAGGGGGGGAGGACAGGTTCCTGGGCTGTGGCCTGGAGGTTGCCCCGGGGCCGGGACAAGCGGTGTGCGCCACTAAAGGTAGTGTTTTCTCTGCTGCCTCGCCCCGCCAACGAGCACAACCACAACCCCGCTCAGGCAGCAGCGGCGGGCCCGCCGTGAAGGTCGTGTCCTGCCGCCGCCGCGGGTGCCAGCAGGGTGAGCGGTGAGCGGGTGTCGGCGGCGTGGCTGGGCCGCGGGCACACGGAAGCGCCGCAGACAACTATTTGCTCGGCGGAGTTTTACTGTTCCGTTTACTCTGCATTAATTATCTGAGCTCCGCCGCCGCCGCCGCCGCTGCCCGCCGTGGGAGTCATCCGCCCGAGGACTCCCAGCAGACCCTTCACCCCGTCAGGGCGTCGAGCGATGAGCATATTTACTGAGGCCACACGAGGCTTCATCAGGCGACTGTTTGTGTGAGAAGAAGCAAAACACAAGCGGCGGCCGAGGAGCGGAGGCTGGGGCTGAAGAGACTGAGGGGCGGCGGTTACACCGGGGCAGGCTGGGCAGTCCGGGAAGGCGGGCAGGCCGAGGCTGGCGGCTGAGCCGTGGCGCAGGACTCTCAGGGTGGGGCAGGCTGGGCAGGCTGGGCAGGCCGGGCAAGCAGGCTGGGGCTGAAGTGCGCCTGGGAACTCAATCGTGAGCCTTGAACTGACATGACACATCCTTCGCCTGCTGCCCACGTGTTCCCTCTGCACCCCGCGCCGGGAGCCGGGGAGAAGGGGGGAGGGAGGGGGGCCTGGGGTGGCACACCATAGCGGGGATGCGGCAGGCGGGGGCCCATCTGAGTGCCTTCCTCGTTAAAGGCTGGACGGGGCATGACTCACGCTGGCTCGCCGGGACCGCCGCTGCCCGGGCCGTGCCTTTACCTAGTCAGGGAGCAGCTCAAGGCAAAGAGACACTGGCCCGTATTCTTAAAAGCCACGGCGCATCTGTTCGCCTGTTTGAAAAGCGTCTGGTAGAGCCTCGTAGAGAACTTTGATAGTCTTTTAAAATACTGTACCTGGATACAAACAACTTCCTAAATGTTACACTATGCACCATGCAGCTAGGAAACACAAGTAACGCAATCCTTCCCACGCAGCCAGCACATAATTCACGATAAATCATATAATCCAAAACTCTCTGAAATGCCCCCCACTCATTGCTCCCTCCTTCCCTCCTCGGTTCTTCCTGTTCTTTCTCTCTCCCTCCTCCTCCTCCTCCTCCTCCTCCTCTTAGCTACGTCTCAGAGAACAGGAAGTTGGATCATGAACCACTGGGGCCACAGGCAATGGGTTACGCGTATGAAAGAGTTGGGTTAGATAGATAGATAGAGAGAGAGAGAGGAAGTTTGGGGGTGAGAGTGTGCTGGGTGAGGTGGGGGTGGGATGTGAAGGAGGGATGTGAAGGATCAGATCTTTCTTTCTTCTTTTGCTTCTTCTTCTTCCTGTTCCAATTTTTTTCTTCTGCTTCTTCTTCTTCTTCTTCTTCTTCTTCTTCTTCTTCTTCTTCTTCTTGTTTTTCTTCGGCTTTTTCCATCTCCTTTTTCTTCTTTTCTCTTCGCATTTGTTATTCTCCTTCTTCCTCCTCCTCTTCTTCTTCTCCTTCTTATCCCTATTTTTCTTCGCCTTTCACATGTTTGTCCTAATCTTCTTCCTCCTCCTCTTCGTCTTCCTCCTCCTCCTTTATTTTCTTTTTTCTCTTCCTCCTTTTCCTCCTTTTCTTCATTTTCATGTTATATTTTTTCTTCTTTCTGTTCCAAATCTTTTTCTTCTTCTTCTTCTTCTTCTTCTTCTATTCTTGTTGTTCTTAGGCTTGTTTTTCTTCGGCGTTTTCCTCCTCCTTTTTCTTCTTTTTTCTTCGCAATTGTCCCTCTTCTTCTTCTTCTCCTTCTTCTTCTTCTTCTTCTTCTTCTTCTTCTTCTTCTTCTTCTTCTTCTTCTTCGTCTTTCACATGTTCGTCCTAATCTTCTCCTCCTCCGTTACTTCCTTCTTTCTCTTCCTTTTCCTCATTTTTCTTCTTCATTTCTTCATTTTCTTGTTCTATTTCTTCTTCTTCCTGTTGATTATCATTTTTCTTCCTTTCTTCTTCCCTTCCTCTTCTTCTTCTTCTTCTTCTTCTTCTTCTTCTTCCTCCTCCTAAGCCTCCTTCGTCTCTCTCAAGCCTCCTCTTCCTGCTTCTTTCCCTCCTCCTCCTCCTCCTCTTCCTCCTCCTCCTCCTCCTCCTCCTCCTCAGTAGTGTTCCTCTTTCCTGGGAAAATACGGATAAAAAAACATTATATTTATTTACTCCGATTCTGTGTGTGTGTGTGTATGTGTGTGTGTGTGTGTGTGTGTGTGTGTGTGTGTGTGTGTGTGTGTGTGTGTGTGTGTGAAACTCGTTCTTGTCGTGTTTGTTTAGTTCCTCTTGGGCAGCGCTAACTGTGTGTGTGTGTGTGTGTGTGTGTGTGTGTGTGTGTGTGTGTGTGTTTCGGGGGGTCACCAAGAATGTGCCAAGTTGCGTGTGTACGTGTGTGTGTGTGTGTGTGTGTGTTTCGGGGGGTCGCCAAAAATATCCCAAGTTGCGTGTGTACGTGTGTGTGTGTGTGTGTGTGTGTGATTCTGGGGTCGTCAAGGGCTCCCTCACGGTGACCTCAGGACGCCTAACGTTGCCCATTTACGATTTTCTGGTCCTTGTCTTCGACCTTACCGATGATGGATTGAGGGCGGACCATACATTCTCTCTCTCTCTCTCTCTCTCTCTCTCTCTCTCTCTCTCTCTCTCTCTCTCTCTCTCTCTCTCTCTCTCTCTCTCTCTCTCTCTCTCTTTTGAGCATCATATGTCAGAGAGAGAGAATTGGAGAAAAGAAAATAGACAAGATGCTCTGGACAAAGTTTCTTAACACCTGAGAGAGAGAGAGAGAGAGAGAGAGAGAGAGGTTTGGAATCTCTTTCTCTCTCTCTCTCTCTCTCTCTCTCTCTCTCTCTCTCTCTCTCTCTCTCTCTCTCTCTCTCTCTCTCTCCCCCCAGGGCACCCACTCCAATAGCATGATGTCATGATCCGGTCCTCTTCCTCTCTCTCTCTCTCTCTCTCTCTCTCTCTCTCTCTCTCTCTCTCTCTCTCTCTCTCTCTCTCTCTCTCTCTCTCTCTCTCTCTCTCTCTCTCTCTCTCTCTCTCTCTCTCTCTCTCTCTCTCTCTCTGATGTAAAAAAGCTTTCCAGAAGTGTATCAGTCTGTTTGTCTGTGTGTGTGTGTGTGTGTGTGTGTGTGTGTGTATTAATAATATTTTACTGGAATGAACAACGGTAATCTCTCTCTCTCTCTCTCTCTCTCTCTCTCTCTCTCTCTCTCTCTCTCTCTCTCTCTCTCTCTCTCTCTCTCTCTCTCTCTCTCTCTCTCGGATGTAAGAAAGTTTTCCAGAAGTGTATCAGTCTGTTTGTCTGTGTGTGTGTGTGTGTGTGTGTTAATAATATTATACTGGAATGAACAACGGTAATCTCTCTCTCTCTCTCTCTCTCTCTCTCTCTCTCTCTCTCTCTCTCTCTCTCTCTCTCTCTCTCTCTCTTGTTGACGAAACCCAACCCTCCCCTTCCCTTCCTCCCTTCCTTCCCTTCTCCTCTCCTTCCCCCTTCCGTCCCAGTCTTGTTCTCCTTCCCCTCCTCCTCTCCCACTTTCTCT
>NC_066519.1:2609478-2619478 GCF_024679095.1 Eriocheir sinensis
GTAAGGGGCGGGGGTGTTCTCTGCTATCCTTCTCCTTAGTTTGTCCTCTACTCGTATGTCTCTAAAAACAAGTAAATAACGTGTTCTGCTAAGGTAAGGGGCGAGGCTGTTCTCTGCTATCCTTCTTCTTGCTGTTTCTCGTTAGTTGTTCCTTAATTTGCTTTCTTCGCCGCTAAAAACAGGTAAGTAACGTGTTTTGCCAAGGCAAGGGGCGGGGCTGTTATGTGCTGTCCTTGTAATTATTGTGTCCCGTTTTAGTTTTTCTTCGCCGCTAAAAACAGGTGAATAACGTGTTTTGCTAAGGTAAGGGTCGGGGCTGTTCTCTACTATCCTTTTCCTTGCTGTTTCTCGTTAGTTGCTCCTTAGTTTGTCTTCTTCGCCGCTAAAAACAGGAAAATATTGTGTTCTAAGGAGGTCACGGGCGTAACGGGACAGATCTGATGCACAGCTGCCGAGACTGCGCCCGAAGTCTATCTCCAGGCTAGCGGGCGCGCGGCGTGGCGGGGATCCGTGGGGTTGATATTCTCTAACATCAACAATTTTCAAAGGCCAAAAAAGGAGATCACTCGGGTCCTCAAGAGTGTTTTTAGGTTCATGGTACAGAAGAATGGTCACACTACCACCAGGGTCATAAAACTACCCCTGGGAATGCCCGAAACGCCTATGAAAGCCTTGTCAAATATGTGTGTTTGGGGGCTGAAATGTCTAAAAGAATACCGTTTAAGCTTCAGTCGGTTAGCCAAGCCCCGCGGTGCGTCCCATCACTCATTTCCAAAGGCCAAAAAAAAGATCAATCGGGTTCTCATGAGTGCTTTTTTAGGCTCAGGGTACAGGAAAAGGGTCAATCTACAAACAGGGTCATAAAACTACCCCTGGGAATGCCCGAAACGCCTATGAAAGCCTTGTCAAATATGTGTCGTTGGGCGCTATCGGTTAGCCTCGCCCCGCGGTGCGTCCCAGGCCCAAGGCGATGCTTGCTTGTTCGATGCAGTTATCCGATAAAGCCGGACCTGATAGCACTTGGGAGGGATGGCCAGGCACTTTTTCTGCTTCTTCGTGTTCTTTTTATATAGTTTCTTTTTTTATTTCTCTTTTTCTTCTTACGTTTTCTCTTCTTTCTTCTTCTTTCTTCTTTTTCGTTTTCGTTTTTATTTAAATTTTTCCACTACTGCTTCTTCTCTCTCTTCCTCCTGCTCCTCCTCCTCCTCCTCGTCTTCTTCCTTCTCCTCCTCCTCGTCTTCTTCCTTCTCCTCCTCCTCGTCTTCTTCCTTCTCCTCCTCCTCGTCTTCCTCCTCCTCCTCGTCTTCTTCCTTCTCCTCCTCCTCGTCTTCCTCCTCCTCCTCGTCTTCTTCCTTCTCCTCCTCCTCGTCTTCCTCCTCCTCCTCGTCTTCTTCCTTCTCCTCCTCCTCGTCTTCCTCCTCCTCCTCGTCTTCTTCCGGCTCCTCGTCGTCTTCCTCCTCCTCCTCCTCTTCTTACTCCTCCTCCTCGTCTTCTTCCTTCTCCTCCTCCTCGTCTTCCTCCTCCTCCTCGTCTTCTTCCTTCTCCTCCTCCTCGTCTTCCTCCTCCTCCTCGTCTTCTTCCTTCTCCTTCTCCTCGTCTTCCTCCTCCTCCTCGTCTTCTTCCTTCTCCTCCTCCTCGTCTTCCTCCTCCTCCTCGTCTTCTTCCTTCTCCTCCTCCTCGTCTTCTTCCTTCTCCTCCTCCTCGTCTTCCTCCTCCTCCTCGTCTTCTTCCTTCTCCTCCTCCTCGTCTTCCTCCTCCTCCTCGTCTTCCTCCTCCTCCTCGTCTTCTTCCTTCTCCTCCTCCTCGTCTTCCTCCTCCTCCTCGTCTTCTTCCTTCTCCTCCTCCTCGTCTTCCTCCTCCTCCTCGTCTTCTTCCTTCTCCTCCTCCTCGTCTTCTTCCTTCTCCTCCTCCTCGTCTTCCTCCTCCTCCTCGTCTTCTTCCTTCTCCTCCTCCTCGTCTTCTTCCTTCTCCTCGTCTTCTTCCTTCTCCTCCTCCTCGTCTTCCTCCTCCTTGTCTTCTTCCTTCTCCTCCTCCTCGTCTTCCTCCTCCTTGTCTTCTTCCTTCTCCTCCTCCTCGTCTTCCTCCTCCTCCTCGTCTTCTTCCTTCTCCTCCTCCTCGTCTTCTTCCCTCTCCTCCTCCTCGTCTTCCTCCTCCTCCTCCTCCTCCTCCTTTATCTCTTTCTTCTTTTTATTATTATTATTACTCCTCCACTTCTTCTTCTTCTTCTTCTTCTTCTTCTTCTTCTTCTTCTTCTTCTTCTATTTCTTTTTCATCTTCATCTTGTTCTTGATCCTGGTCTTCTTCTTTATCTTCATCATCTCCTCCTCCTCCTCCTCCTCCTCCTCCAGCATACCCGTTTAACCAGTGGATTAGGGGACAAGCAACAGGCCAGCAGGCAGCCACTCCCCGCCCTGGCCAGACCGACACGAGCTTATGTCAACAATCTGCCATGCGCTGAAGGACCTGTTTTCGCCGGCTGGTCCCCAAGAGAGAGAAACAAAGCTAAATCCTGCCTACCTATAGTGAAACCCGAGGCCCTTTTTGCATTGGCTTCATATGAGGAGGGACAGGCATTGGGACAGTAGTCGGTATCATAAGACACCTTCCTTCCTCACATGAACTATTTCTAAAGGTCAAAGAGGGGATCAATCGGGTTCTAATGAGTGTTTTTTTAGGTTCATGGTACAGAAGAAGGGTCAGACTACCACCAGGGTCATAAAACTACTCCTGGAAATGCCCACAACACCTACGAAAGCCTTGTCAGATATGTGTGTTTTTAGGTTCATGGTACAGAAGAAGGGTCACACTACCACCAGGGTCATAAAACTACTCCTGGAAATGCCCACAACTCCTACGAAAGCCTTGTATAATATGTCCAGTAATACGGCCCAGAGTGGCAGAGAGGGGTAGGAAGGGACCCGCGGGAGCCAACGCCAGAACGGCCTCGGCAATCTTGCTTCACTAGAGCGCCATGAGTTTTTATTTTATATATATATCTTTTATTTTTTTAATTTTTTACGTCTTGGCCTATTGCGCCGGTAGGCTTCTTCCCGGTGGATCCTGATGGTCGGCCCAAGACTTCTTCCCGGTGGGTCCTGATGATCGGCCCAGCCCGTTCTGGCGCAGGCGAGTGTTTATAGTGGCGCCATCTTGCATTGGCTCATGCTGCCCTCCCGGAGCTCATCTTTAATCCTAGAATCTAGAGTCCGGGTTGATGGGTGGTCTTCTGGACAGCATGTGGGTAGAATTAAACCACTCGGCGGCGGCTGAAAAATCCCAGCTTGGTGGCACCGGGCGGGGGCTGAACTCGCGTCCTCCTGAACGCTGCGCCGTCACTCTGTCGACTCAGCCACCGCATATGTTGACATAAAGGTTCGTAAGAGTCGGCAGCCGCTGGAAAATACATCGCCCATTGGCCACCCGCAAACACGTCGTCCTGTTACTAATTTCCCGAGCCGGGAACATCAGGGAGAAAAAAAAAGTTAATGAAAGTTTGCGAACATTTCCGTCCAGATTCGTAATGGAGGGCGACGCCTGCTGGGACGGGACAATACAACCTTCTTTTTTTTTTTTTTACCAAAGTCAAGATGTTGTTTTGTACTCTGTATGCATTATGAGTCTACAGCGTGTCTTATAATTCGAAGTGGGCGTGTTCTGAGAGGCGTCGTGTGTGTGTTGAGGCCGAGAGGACGATATTAGGTACCACGCAACACCAAGATAAACAGTGGACGGAGAGTGAGGCGGTGTTGTGTCCCGCAGTGTTTTCCAGCACGGGAAGGCATGTTGTTTTATTCTTTCATAGGAAAAACATTCATGAATCCAGCGCAGCGCTCTGTGTTGTAACAAGTGAAGGGCCAACAAAAGCCTTCATGCAGGGACTCACCAGTAAATTTACCGGAAATAGCATCTTGCCATTTTCAAAACAAAACTATCTTGGTGTGCATATGTAGGCCCGTAATTTTGGCAGTTTTTTGGGGCTAGAGGGCATCACAGATTCATGAGGGGGGGGGGGGGGAGCGAAGTGAACAAAGCCATGCTGTCGGGGGATACGTTTTATTTATGTAGCTTTGTTTATCAACAAGTCTTTGTTTGTTTGCATTCTTTTCTGAACATGCACAGTTCGTGGGAGTGTACCCAGGAACAGGGGGACAGCCTGGAACACAACAACGGGAACGTGAACAGTACTCGTAACACTCACGTCAGCTTGGGTGTGTTCTCCCTGGCGCCGTCCATGACACACACACGCACACGCACGCACCTTGCCGCGAGTCTGAAAGGTAAACATGTCTGTCACTCATACTGCGAGAACAACAACAACAACAACAACAACACCTACAACAACAACTACAATCTCAAACAATAACAAGTCAGAAATAAATAACAAAAACAGTAACAACAACAACAACCGAAAGTCATAACAAAGGTCGAAAACAACAAGAACAACAACACAGCCACCACCACCACCACCACCACCACCAACAACAACAACAACAACAACAACGCCATCACCACATCCGTTGTCCTTCGTTACGCCGTACAGCTCTCTCCTCCCCCTCCTTCTCCTCCTCCTCCTTCTCCTCCTCCTCCTTCTGTGTTCCCAGTGTTCTATAAGCGCCCAAAGCTCTGCCGCAGGGACAAAGAGGGGGAGGGAGGAGGAAGAGGAGGAGGAAGGGGAGGAAGAGGTGGAAGGAAGGGAGGAGGGACAGAGCCTGGGAACAGCATTAGAGCAGTTGAAGGGGGTTGGATCTGCTGGGTACGGTTGTAAGGGGTGGTGAGTAGTGCAAGGGTGTGTGGGGTTGAAGAAGTTGTGGGTGGGGGGTGCTGGGTGAAAGGGGTTGCGTGTGGTGGGTGCAAAGTTGGAGGGGCACTGGAGGGGTTGTGAAGTTGCTGGGGTTAGTAGGAAGTTGCTGGGGAGAGGTTGGTGGGTTGTGAAGTTGCTGGGTGAGGTTGGGGGTTGTGAAGTTGCTGGGGTCGGAAGGAAGTTGCTGGGGGCTGTGAAGTTGCTGGGGTAAGGTTGGCGGGGTTGTGAAGTTGTTGGTGTCGTGTGTAGTGAATATGAGTTGAAGGGACGCCGAGAGGGTAGGAGGCATCACACAAGCATCATTGCATTGTCTGTCTGGGATTGAAGGTGACCTGATGATAATTACGCCCGTGGGAGCTGCCTCAGGGCCCGGCCTTCCTCGGGGGCGGAGGGTGCATGGGAAGGGCTGCTGTGGTGAGCCAATGGACTGTGGACTGTGTGGGCTGCGGCTAGACTATGAGGTCAGGATGAAGGGAAAACCACATGAACAGCGCCCAGAAAAAAACGAATAACCAGTGCGTTGAGGTTAAGTGTAGAAAATGAGGTTAAGAAAGAAGGAAAACTATAGGAAATGAGGTCAGAAAACAAGAATAACAAATGTGTGGCTGTTAAGATTAGATTATAAAGTCAAGATGAAGGAAAAAACATATGAACAGCGACCAAAAGACAAGAATAACCAGTGTGTTGAGGGCAGGTGTTGAAAATGAGGTTAAGAAGGTGAGAAAAACAAATACACACAGGTCAAAAAACAAGATTATAAGGTCAAGATGAAGGGAAAAACATATGCGCAGCGGCCAGAAGACAAGAAATCCAGTGTGTTGAGGTCAGGTGAAGAAAATGAGGTCAAAGAGAAAGGGAAACCATATAGGAAGTGAGTAGGCCTAACACATACGCAAACAAGAACACAATAAATAAAGTCTTGTCAAACTATCACTGGGCTCATAACACTACCCATGGAAATACTAACACAACAACCTCTACCAAAGCCTTGTCAAACTATCACTAGGCTCATAACACTACCCATGGAAATACTAACACAACAACCTCTACCAAAGCCTTGTCAAACTATCACTAGGCTCATAACACTACCCATGGAAATACTAACACAACAACCTCTACCAAAGCCTTGTCAAACTATCACTAGGCTCATAACACTACCCATGGACACACTAACACAACAACCTCTACCAAAGCCTTGTCAAACTATCACTAGGCTCATAACACTACCCATGGAAACACTAACACAACAACCTCTACCAAAGCCTTGTCAAACTATCACTAGGCTCATAACACTATCCATGGAAACACTAACACAACAACCTAGACCAAAGCCTTGTCAAACTATCACTAGGCTCATAACACTACCCATGGAAACACTAACACAACAACCTCTACCAAAGCCTTGTCAAACTATCACTAGGCTCATAACACTACCCATGGAAACATTAACACAACAACCTCTACCAAAGCCTTGTCAAACTATCACTAGGCTCATAACACTACCCATGGAAACACTAACACAACAACCTCTACCAAAGCCTTGTCAAACTATCACTAGGCTCATAACACTACCCATGGAAACACTAACACAACAACCGCTACCAAAGCCTTGTCAAACTATCACCAGGCTCATAATACTACCCATGGAAACACTAACACAACAACCTCCACCAAAGCCTTGTCAAACTATCACCAGGCTCATAATACTACCCATGGAAACACTAACACAACAACCTCTACCAAAGCCTTGTCAAACTATCACTAGGCTCATAACACTACCCATGGAAACACTAACACAACAACTTCTTTTTACTGCGAATGACCTCTTCTATCCCTCATTTTTAGATAAAGAAAAATATAAGTGAACGGTTAATATTTGTCTTGTGAAGCAAATGAAGTCTTTGTAAACAAATTGTAGGGTGCGGCGAGGCCTTAGCGTGCTCGTAAAGCTTTCAGTTCTGGTCGCCTCACTACAGAATGGATATCAAGGCGTTAGAATCTGTACAGAGGAGGATGACAGAAATGGTTCAAGGGGTGAGAAACTTGCCGTATGAGGACAGATTTGAGCAATTAAATATGCATTCTCTAGAAAGGCGAGCGTTACGAGGAGACTTGATTTAAGTTTATAAGTGGATGAAGGACTTTAATAAGGGGGATATTAATAGGTTTTTCGTTGTAAAAGAGCCACGCAGGACATGTAGCAATGGGTTCAAGTTGGATAAATTCAGACTCAACAAAGACATAGGCAAGAACTGGTTTACCAATAGAGTGGTGGATGAGAAGAACAGCCTTGGCAGTCATGTGGTGGGTACCAATACCACAGATACATTCAAGAAGAGGTTGGTTAAATTCATGGATAGTGAGGTTAGGACTCCTTTCGGTCTTAAGTTCATATAAGTGTTTGGTTGCTGAGGTCAGGAAAGGTTAGTAGTCCCTGGTCTAACCCACGCCAGGCCAAGCGCCAGCAGGGAGTGCCTCGCTCCCTCCCCGTCAACGCGGCCGCCACCAACCCTCCGGCCGCCCCGTCCCCACCAGGGATGGAGTGAATGCAAGAGTTGTTTACTGGAATACGAATACGAATTCGAATACTTCAGATCCTAACGAATACGAATACGAATCGAATACACTGAAATGGTTTTAGTTTGAAAACAAATACGAATACTTCTTGAAAGTATTCATGAACACATTCATGAATATTCATTGAAAAATACCTTCCTGACGCAACTGGGTGTAGCACCTTTTAAAGTTATGCAGCAGGTAAATGAGCTCATGAACCTGTACCATACACGACATTTACACGTCCGCCCACGAGGCTGGACTTGTACGGACCAACGGCTGGTATTTCTAATAATAAATTTTGAAGTATTCGTCAGATTATTCGCAGAATACGAATGAGAATACTTTGATATCTATCAATAATTATTCGAATACGAATACACCCAAATACGGTATTCGAATGTATTCGAATACGAATACCGAATACGAATACTCCATCCCGGGTTCCCAGCACGGCGCCCCTCAGCCCCTTCCTGCCGCAGCGCCGCGCCCTTGGCCTGTGACCAGCGCCATTACCTCACCCGCGGAGGCAATGTGTTGAGGCGGCAGCTGCATCCGGTTATTATGTTTCCCTTCCCTTCCTTTCGGGGCTGAGAGTATAGACCGCCTGGCCCTCCCTTCCCTCTTGCCAGCCACTCCCTGTCCTGCCCTGATCATCCCTTCCTCCTCATGCACTCCTCCCTTTCCCTCTTCAACGCCTCCTTCCTCACGCAGATTCTCTCCTCCTCCTCTTATTCTTCTTTCCTTTCCTCCTCCTACATCTCGATTCTTTTCTCCTCCTCCTCCATCCTACCGTGCAATCTTCCCCTCCTTCGCTACCCTTCCTCTCTGTACCTCGTAATCAACGCCTTACCTTACTATCAACTGTCCCCTACTTCGCCACCTTGCCGTGCTTTGCCTTCCCTTCCCTTCCCTTCCCTTCCTTCCCGTCCTGTCCTCGAGCCATTCGCCTCACCTATCATGCGAGCAATCTTAAGACCTTCCCTTTTTTGTCAACACCCAACAATCATTTCCCTCCATTCCTCCCTTTCTTCGCCTCTTCTTCCTTCCATATACCCGGCCATTAGCAGTTCTTTCCATTCCTCCCTTCATCTCTTCCTCCGTATCTTGCCATTTCTCCCTTCCTTAATCCCTTCTCGTTCTATATTAAGAGCAATCAACAATTCTTATTTTCCCTTCCTTCCTCAGCCTCGTCTTCCGCATAACCAGCAATCAACAGCCATTCTCAGACACATAGAAACCTGCCTGTAATGTTCTCTGGTCCAACGTTCTCTTAACATGCTACGTCCCTTTCCCTCGTATGTGACAGTTTCCATTCTGTTCTCTGTTCCTTCTTCGCTCTGAACATCGAAGTCGTGTCACTCATCTTCAAGACCTCGAAACATGCAAGCCTTCTTTTCCTTCAGCTTCTTTCCCCTTCGTCCCTAACCATTTCTGAACACTTACTCGTCATTCTCAACTTCCTTTAAAACTTTCCATTCTGTTCTTTGTTCCTTCTTCTTTCTGAACATCGAAGTCGTGTCACTCATCCTCAAGACCTCGAAGCTTGCAAGCCTTCTTTTCCTTCAGCTTCTTTCCCCTTCGTCCCTAACCATTTCCGAACACTCACTCGTCATTCTCAACTTCCTTTAAGACTTTCCATTCTTTCTTTGTTTCTTCTTCTTTCTGAACATCGAAGTCGGGTCAGTCGCTCTCAAGACCCCCAAACCTTGCCTTCTTTTCCTTCACCTTCTTCGTCCCTCGTCCCTAACCATTTCCGAACACTCACTCGTCATTCTCAACTTCCTTTAAGACTTTCCATTCTTTCTTTGTTTCTTCTTCTTTCTGAACATCGAAGCCGCGTCTCTCGCCCTCAAAACCTCGCAACCTTTCCTTCTTTTCCTTTGTCTTGTTCGGCCTTTGTCCCTTGCGGTTCACCAAACTCAATCGTTCTCAAAACCACACACACTTTTCCTTCCCGTTCTTCGTTCGTTCTTTCCTGGGCGCCCAACAAACATTACCTTGAAGCTCTGGTCGGTATTCTAATTGGACGCTTCCGCCTCTCACATCAGCTATTTCCAAAGGCCGAAACGGTGATCAATCGGGCTCTAATGAGTGTTTTTGTAGGTTCATGGCACAGAAGAAGGGTCAAACCAACAATTAGGGTCATTAAACTACCCCTGGAAATGCCCACAACTCCTACGAAAGCCTTGTCAAGTATGTGTGCTTGGTCGCCGATATGTTTAAGAATAACTGAGTCTCTTCAATGTCTCTTCCAAATCGCTTTAGAATCTGCTAGGTTAAAGCTTTCAGAAGACGTCCACGGTGAAATCCCGCGTCAGGCTCTTCTCTCCCGGTCAAAATCTGCTACGACACGGCTCTCAAAAGACATCCACGGCGAAATCCCGCGTCAAACCCTTCCCTCCCCATCCAAATCTGCTACGTCACGGCTCTCAGAAGACATCCACGGTGAAATCCCGCGTCAAACCCTTCCCTCCCCATCCAAATCTGCTACGTCACGGCTCTCAGATAACATCCACGGTGAAATCCCGCGTCAAACCCTTCCCTCCCCATCCAAATCTGCTACGTCACGGCTCTCAGACAACATCCACGGTGAAATCCCGCGTCAAACCCTTCCCTCTCCATCCAAATCTGCTACGTTAC
>NC_066519.1:2621978-2657120 GCF_024679095.1 Eriocheir sinensis
TAGTGTTTCCATGGGTAGTGTTATGAGCCTAGTGATAGTTTGACAAGGCTTTGGTTGTTGTGTTAGTGTTTCCATGGGTAGTGTTATGAGCCTAGTGATAGTTTGACAAGGCTTTGGTAGAGGTTGTTGTGTTAGTGTTTCCATGGGTAGTGTTATGAGCCTAGTGATAGTTTGACAAGGCTTTGGTAGAGGTTGTGTTAGTGTTTCCATGGGTAGTGTTATGAGCCTAGTGATAGTTTGACAAGGCTTTGGTAGAGGTTGTTGTGTTAGTGTTTCCATGGGTAGTGTTATGAGCCTAGTGATAGTTTGACAAGGCTTTGGTAGAGGTTGTTGTGTTAGTGTTTCCATGGGTGTTATGAGCCTGATAGTTTGACAAGGCCTAGTGATAGTTTGACAAGGCTTTGGTAGAGGTTGTTGTGTTAGTGTTTCCATGGGTAGTGTTATGAGCCTAGTGATAGTTTGACAAGGCTTTGGTAGAGGTTGTTGTGTTAGTGTTTCCATGGGTAGTGTTATGAGCCTAGTGATAGTTTGACAAGGCTTTGGTAGAGGTTGCTGTGTTAGTATGTCCATGGGTAGTGTTATGAGCCTAGCGATGATTTGACAAGGCTTTGGTAGAGGTTGTTGTGTTAGTATGTCCATGGGTAGTGTTATGAGCCTAGTGATAGTTTGACAAGGCTTTGGTAGAGGTTGTTGTGTTAGTGTTTCCATGGGTAGTGTTATGAGCCTAGTGATAGTTTGACAAGGCTTTGGTAGAGGTTGTTGTGTTAGTGTTTCCATGGGTAGTGTTATGAGCCTGGTGATAGTTTGACAAGGCTTTGGTAGAGGTTGTTGTGTTAGTGTTTCCATGGGTAGTGTTATGAGCCTAGTGATAGTTTGACAAGGCTTTGGTAGAGGCTGTTGTGTTAGTGTTTCCATGGGTAGTGTTATGAGGCTGGTGATAGTTTGACAAGGCTTTGGTAGAGGCTGTTGTGTTAGTGTTTCCATGGGTAGTGTTATGAGTCTGGTGATAGTTTGACAAGGCTTTGGTAGAGGTTGTTGTGTTAGTGTTTCCATGGGTAGTGTTATGAGCCTAGTGATAGTTTGACAAGGCTTTGGTGGAGGTTGTTGTGTTAGTGTTTCCATGGGTAGTGTTATGAGCCTACTGATAGTTTGACAAGGTTTTGGTAGAGGTTGTTGTGTTAGTGTTTCCATGGGTAGTGTTATGAGCCTACTGATAGTTTGACAAGGTTTTGGTAGAGGTTGCTGTGTTAGTATTTCCATGGGTAGTGTTATGAGCCTGGTGATAGTTTGACAAGGTTTTGGTATAGGTTGTTGTGTTAGTGTTTCCATGGGTAGTGTTATGAGCCTAGTGATAGTTTGACAAGGCTTTGGTAGAGGTTGTTGTGTTAGTGTTTCCATGGGTAGTGTTATGAGCCTAGTGATAGTTTGACAAGGCTTTGGTGGAGGTTGTTGTGTTAGTGTTTCCATGGGTAGTGTTATGAGCCTAGTGATAGTTTGACAAGGCTTCTGCACCATGAACGCGAAAAAACACTCATGGGAACCCGACTGACCTCCTTGGTGGCCTTGGGAAAGATGTTTTGAGAGACGAAAGCGCCAAATGAAACTATGTAGACTGAGGGACAGCTGGGTGAGTAGGAAGGAGGGGGTGCTGGTTGAGGGGGCCTGAGTGAGGGGGTGCAAGAATTCAGGGTGGAGCTTGTGTGGGCTGTGTGGGGGGGAGGTGACCAAGTTCGGGAGAGCCTGAGGTGTGATTACGCGAGACTTTGTGTGTGTGAAAAGGGTGAAGGAAAGAGAGAGAGAGAGAGAGAGAGAGAGAGAGAGAGAGAGAGAGAGAGAGAGAGAGAGAGAGAGAGAGAGAGAGAGAAAATTAATTCTCGGCACACTGAAAAATGATTCCGGGCGTTATGTCTATAAACAGAGAAGGAGGAGGAGGAGGAGGAGGAAGAGGAGAAGGAGGAGGAGGAGGAGGATTAATGGTAGTAGAAGCAACAGATGGAGAAGGAAGAAGAGGAGGAGGAGGAGGAGGAGGAGTAGGAGGAGGAGGATAGTAGCCGATTGAGGAGGAGGAGGAGGAGGAAGAAAAAGAAGAAGAGGAAGACAGTCATCCCAGAGTATACTATCAGCTAGAGGGGAAGGGGGAGGGGGGGAAGGGGGGGAGGGGGGGGATATGTCAGCGGTACATAACAAAATCCTTAGTGCCAGATTTCACAGGTAGTGCCAGAAGGGTGTCAGGGAGGTGGTGGTGGTGGTGGTAGTGATCAACTGAGGGTCTTATTATGCTCTCTCTCTCTCTCTCTCTCTCTCTCTCTCTCTCTCTCTCTCTCTCTCTCTCTCTCTCTCTCTCTCTCTCTCTCTCTCTCTGTTTCTTTTCTCCTTCTCTTATTTTCTTATTTCTGTTTTTCTTTCCCCTTCCTACCCTTCCCTTCCCTTTCTTTTTCTTCCCTTCCCTTCCCTTCCCTTCCCTTCTCTTTCCGTCCCTTCAACTCTCTTCCCTTTCCTTTCCTTTCCCTTTCCTCTTCTTCCCTTCTCTTTTCTTCCCTTCCCATCCCTTCCTTTTTTCTTCCGTTCCTTTCCCTTCCTTTCCCTTCCCTTCCCCTCTCTTCCCGTCCCTTCAACTCTCTTCCCTTTCCTTCTCTTCCCTTCTTTCCCTTCCCTTCTCTCCCCTTACCTTCCCTTCTCATTCCTTCCCTTTCCTTCCCTTCCTCTCTCTCCCCTTCTCTTCCCTTCCCTTCTCTTCTCTTCCCTTCCCATCCCTTCCCTTCCTCTCTCTCCCCTTCTCTTCTCTTCTCTTCTCTTCTCTTCTCTTCTCTTGTCTTCTCTTCTCTTCCCTTCCCTTTTTTTCCCTTCACTTTTCTTCCCTTCCCTTTCCTTCTCTTCCCATCCCTTCCTTTTTCTTCCCTTCCTTTCCCTTGCCTTCCCTTCCCTTCCCTTCCCTTCTCTTCCCGTCCCTTCAGCTCTCTTCCCTTTCCTTCTCTTCCCTTCTTTCCCTTCCCTTCTTTCCCCTTACCTTCCTTTCTCATCCCCTCCCTTCTCATTCCTTCCCTTTCCTACCCTTTTCCATCCTCTTCTCTTCTCTTCTCTTCTCTTCTCTTCTCTTCTCTTCTCTTCTCTTCTCTTCTCTTCTCTTCTCTTCTCTTCTCTTCTCTTCTCTTCTCTTCTCTTCTCTTCTCTTCTCTTCTCTTCTCTTCCCTTCCCTTCCCTTCCCTTCCCTTCCCTTCCCTTCCCTTCCCTGTCCAATGCTTACGTTTTATCTTCGCACGCTGTTTATTTTATCTCACCTCCTCCTCCTCCTCCTCCTTCTCCTCCTCCTCCTCCTCCTCCTTCCAACTTGTCCCTCAACTTGTCCCTCCTCCTCCTTCCTCCTCCTCCCAGCCAGCAACAGGTTCGTTCAACTCACCCCCACGAAAGGTATTTGGAGCAGGTGTTCCTCCTCCTCCTCCTCCTCCTCCTCTTCTTCTTCCCCCTTCTCTTCCTCTTTCCCCCTCTTGTGGGCCATACTTGCTGTGAGGAAAAGGAGGAAAAGCAGAAGAGAGAGAGAGAGAGAGAGAGAGAGAGAGAGAGAGAGAGAGAGAGAGAGAGAGAGAGAGAGAGCAAAGGGAAGGGAAGGAATAATGGCGTCTTTCATTATTTTTTTTAATTTTTTTTTTATTTCTTCCTTTCCTTTTCTTCCTTTGTTTTCGCTTCTTCCTTTTTTATTATCCTCGTACAGAAAACACAGCCACTCCTCCTCCTCCTCCTCCTCCTCCTCCTCCTCCTCCTCCTCCTTCTCCTCCTCCTCCCCCTCCCTCTGATCAACACACTTGAACAAGTTCAGCAATGTCGATCACTAGAAACTCTTCGCGGTACAGCCTGGCCCAAGAACAAGAAACAACGGTAAAACAATCCAAGCGACGCGATCGGCAGGAGTTGTTTATGGAACCGAGTCGTCCGCCACCGGAACAGCCTTCCTGCAGGAGTGGTTAGTGCGGAAACAATCACTTCCTCTGAAAATCGTATTGACCGTCACTTTGCTGCGTCGGGAGTGAACTAAACGCACCCACGAGTACGTTCAGAAGTGCTTCAATCCTTCCGCGGGTCAGTCCTGTGGCTGACGGACTGATTATATCACTGAAAGCACGCAGCCTCGCAGTGAGCCATAAGCCTTCTGCTGCCTGCTCGTCCAGGTTTCCATGTTTCCTCCTCCTCCATCATTAATACCACCTCCTCCTCCTCCTCCTCCTCCTCCTCACAACGACCATCACAAGGAGGACAAGATCGAGTGCCTAAGGGAAAGGTGGAGGACATATCACTGGAGGGAGAGGAGGAGGAGGAAGAGGAGGAGGTCCAAGGTAAGCAAGGCCGTTCTCCTCCTCCTCCTCCACCTCCTCCACCTCCCCTTCCTCTCTCTCTCTCTCTCTCTCTCTCTCTCTCTCTCTCTCTCTCTCTCTCTCTCTCTCTCTCTCTCTCTCTCTCTCTCTCTCTCTCTCTCTCTCTCTCTCTCTCTCTCTCTCTCTCTCTCTCTCATACACTAAAATTACATGCATGACTAAAGAGAGAGAGAGAGAGAGAGATAACATGATTCTTCGTCTCTTAAATAACGTCATTGTTCGGTAAATTTTTCTCTCTCTCTCTCTCTCTCTCTCTCTCTCTCTCTCTCTCTCTCTCTCTCTCAATGACAATCCACATTTTATTAATTTTCTTATTTATTCTTATATATATTCTCTCTCTCTCTCTCTCTCTCTCTCTCTCTCTCTCTCTCTCTCTCTCTCTCTCTCTCTCTCTCTCTCTCTCTCTCTCTCTCTCTCTCTCTCTCTCTCACCTTATTCAGAGAGCGAGGCTGGGAAGAAAAACTAGTCGATGCAAATGAGAGAGAGAGAGAGAGAGAGAGAGAGAGAGAGAGAGAGAGAGAGAGAGAGAGAGAGAGAGAGAGAGAGAGAGAGAGAGAGAGAGAGAGAGAGAGAGAGAGATTATAGGTTTAAGTATAAAAGTAATGTTAATATAATGTTAATATATATATATTTTTTTTTTACACATCTTCATCACCATTCTCATCACCACGCATCACCACCACCACCACCATTACCACAACTCCAATCTCCATTATCACCACCACCTCCACCACCACCACTACATTAATATCACTAACACCACTATAATCACTACTACTACTAACACTACTATTACTCCTCCTCCTCCTCCTCCTCCTACTACTACTACTACTTCTACTACTACTACTACTACTACATAAATGATGCCTCCACCCATGTTTATTTTCCCGACACATAATCATGGAGGGCTCCATAGTATTACTACTACTACTACTTCTACTACTACTACTACTACTACTACTACTACTACTACTACTACTACTATTACTACTCCTACTACTACTACTACTACTACTACTACTACTACTACTACTACTACTACTACTACTACTACTACTACTACTACTATTACTACTCCTACTACTACTATTACTACTACTACTACTTTTCTATTTTTATTTTTTACGGGCCTCCATCTATTAGAGTTGCGTTGTGAGCGGTATATTCTCTCATATCCTTTCACAAAGCAATTCATTGGCCCCACCCCGCCAATGACTGTGGCCGACAGCCATCTTTATTTAATATTACAAACTTTACTAAACATTTTATTTTTAAGCTAACAGAGCTTGTGGTTGATACGACTATCAACCACCGTCGCCTCAAAGTCCAGGTCAGCAATGCGGGTGGTTTTGGGTGCAGGTGACCTGGTTCCTCTCAGGCAGACCAAGGCTGACCTCAGGAGGGAGAAGGACAGCCTGCATCTCATCCAGGCGACCACACTGCTTCTTGGCTGCTGTTTCTTATCCGCCAGTGTTTCGGCGAGTCTTGCGTAGAAGCTCTGCGCCCTTGGTCCCGTCCCTCCTTCCGTCGTGAATACTACCGGGGTGAAGGAGCCCTGGTCCACATTCTGTATTCTTTCTTCATATGTTCTGTTCTTCTCTTGTTCGTTTCTTCTGTGGGCTGCATCAAGGGTCAGGTCTCTGTGGCAATGGGCCATGGGATCAAAGATCCTTATGTCAAAATATGCCCTTTGTCCACGAGTCCAAAACCCTCTGGCGCTAACATCCACTCGTGCTTCGTTCGAAACATTAGCGGTGCGTCTGGCGAGGTGTTCGCCTTGCAGAGGGAGCAGCATGGGTTCCACAGTCACGTCGTGGCAGACTTCTTTCAGCATCTGAGCTGTTACGTCTCTCACTTCATCATGTCTCATGCAGACGAAACCTCCTCTCTTGCATGTCATGGCATGATTTTGGTTGAAGGGTGAGCCACAGTTACACATGTTTGGGAGCCCATCCACTGGCCAGCCATACCTGAGGGCAAGGGCATCAGTACTAGTACTAGTACTAGTACTACTACTGCTACTACTACTACTACTACTACTACTACTACTACTACTACTACTACTACCACTACTACTTATACTACTACTACTACTACTACTACTACTACTACTACTACTACTACTACTACTACTACTACTACTACTACTACTACTACTACTACTACTACTACTACTACTACTACTTCTCTTTCTTATTTTTTCCTCCTGCTCCTCCGACAGGTGTTCAAATAGCTCAGTAACGTCACCCACTCCAAGATTTTTGAGCTACAGACTAACTTAAGAACTAGAAAGAACGGTCTACATATTTAAGCGAGGCGGTGTAGCACAGACACTGGCAGGAGTTTCATCTCAGACCGAATCATCCGCCACAGGAACAATCTTCCCTCAGAAGTAGTAAATGGGAACATCAACAACTCCTGTAAAAAATGAATCGATCGTCATTTCATTGCGTCAGGAGTGAACTGAACACCGAGGTGCTTTCATCTGCTCTGCGGCACCAAGCGGCTGTCGAGCAGACTATTACCAGAGCGGCATCCTCGTAATGAACCAATAGACTTGCTTTCAGGTGCCTGCATTTCCATGTTTCCATGTTTTCGACTTTTTTTTCTCCTGCTTCTCCTCCTCCTTCTGGCCGAGTACAGAACCACCTGGATTATAAGTAGTGTCACTCCTCTCTCTCTCTCTCTCTCTCTCTCTCTCTCTCTCTCTCTCTCTCTCTCTCTCTCTCTCTCTCTCTCTCTCTCTCTCTCTCTCTCTCTCTCTCTCTCTCTCTCTCTCTCTCTCTCTGTGTGTGTGTGTGTGTGTGTGTGTGTGTGTGTTATCACCAGTCCGTCGTAAAATAATAAAATACGTACACAGTCAATACGTACATGAGTTTGCACATGTATGATAATTGGCGGACACACACACACACACACACACACACACACACACACACACACACACACACACACACACACGTGCACATACGCCATGTACGTCTACGTGTACACTTACCAAGTCACGATCATGTGTATGTAAGACACGAAACGTACACGTAAAAGTCACCAATGAACACGTGTGTACGAAAATTATAGCAACACGTACACGACTTGGGTACACACACACACACACACACACACACACACACACACACACACAGAGGTGAGAGACCCTTCCATTCCCTTCCTTTCCCTTCCCTTGTTATTCCTTTTCCTCCTTTCCCTTCCCATCAGTTCCCTACACTTTCCTTCCCTTCCCTCTCCTTCCTTTTCTTTCCCTTCCCTTACCAACCCTTCCCTTCCCTTCCCTTCCCTTCCCTGGCCTCAGACGCTCATGAATAAAGGAAAGTCAACCGGTGCCGCCCACGAGGTTCCGACGAGGCGTGGGCGGCTTGGCGTGGGCGACGTAGCGGTGTGTGTGTGTGTGTGTGTGTGTGTGTGTGTGTGTGTGTTCAGGGATGGAGTAAATACAAGAGTTGTGTATTCGAATATGAATACTTTACTTCAAATTCCAAGGATACGAATACGGATTCGAATATACTGTTTTGGCTTTAACTCGAATACAAATACGAATACTTCTTGAAAGTATTCATGAATACATTTATGAATACTTTTTCACTGAAAATACCTTCTGGACGTAACTGGGTACAGCACTGTTCCAAAGTTATGGAACAGCAATATGAGCTCATGAACCTGCTGTACCATACACGACCATTACACGTCCGCCCACGAGGCTGGGGATGCAAGGAACAACGACAGGTGTTTATAATAAGTTCTGAAGTATTCGTCAGATTATTTGCTCAATACGAATAATATACAGTTGCGTTCGAATACAAATGAAAATACTTTAATTTACATCAATATAATTATTTGAGTACGAATACGAATACTCCAGCACTGGTGTGTGTGTGTGTGTGTGTGTGTGTGTGTGTGTGTGTGTGTGTGTGTGTGTAACTAGGTCAGGTGGAGGAGAGAGTGGGTGATTGGAACGGAAGAAAGGTCAAAGTGGAGTGTGTGAAAGGCTGAGTGTGGGCGTGATATGTGCGTGGGCAGGTATGAGAGGGGGGTCGGGGGGGGGGGGGGGTTTACGGTACAAATGGGTGATGTGTATGGGCGGGGTGTGGGCGTGGGCGGGGTGGGGTTAGGTTCATTGTGGGCGGGACATATGGTGTGGGCGGGGCTGCGTGGGCGAGGTGTGAGTGGGGCAGATATACAGAAAGTGTGTGTGTGTGTGTGTGTGTGTGTGTGTGTGTGTTAGTCACGGGTGGGTAAGGTCGGGTTATGCAATCCAGTATCTTCGTGTTGTTTGTGTCGTTGTTTTCGTCGCCCACGCGGAGACTTCACCGAAAGACTGACGCAGAAAGATTGTTAGAACAGCCACCGCCTTGTTTAGGGTCCTCAGAAGGGGCTCATTACGGCTCACTGTAGCAAGAAGGATATTATAAGAACATAAGGACGTAAGGAGTCTGCAAGAGGCCGGTAGGTCTGTGCAAGGCAGCTCCTGTGAACCTAACCCCACCTAGCATTACTAGCATTACATGTGAATCTAACCCGTCTTTTTTCTTCATCTTTCTTTTTCTCTCCACTCCTTTCCTTTTCTTCCTTTCCATTTCATTTTCATCCCTTCCTTTCCTTTCCCTTCCCTTTCCTTGCATTTCCCTTCTTCCCTTCTCTGTCTCTTTTCCATTCCCTTTCCGTCCCTTCTCTTCCTAACATCCCTATCCATGAATTTATATAATCTATTTTTGATGTGTCTATCGTGTCGGCACTCACCACATGACTGCCCAGCCTGTTCCACTCATTCACCACTCTGTTAGTGAACCAATTCTTGCCTATGTCCTTGTTGAATCTGAACTTATCTAACTCAAATCCATTACTACGTGTCCTACCAGGCTCGCTTACCGTCAAAACCGTATTAACATCCCCCTTATTAAAGCCCTCCACCCATTTATAAACCTCGATCAAGTCTCCTCGCACCCTTCGCCTTAATAGAGGATGCAAGCTGGTTTAGTCTTTTCTCGTATGGCAAGTCTCCCAACCCGTGAATCATCTTAGTCATCCTCCTCTGTACTGATTCTATCCTTGTTGTTAATTTCTTGTACCCTCATATCTGCAAGTGTCTCCAAACGTAGGAAGAAGAGGAGGAGGAGGAGGAGGAGGAGGAGAAAGAAAAACATAAATATACAGAAGGAAAAGAGAAGCGGAGGGAAAAGATGATGTAGAAGAAAGAAGGAAAGGAAGAAAGAATAATGGGAGGAAGCAGAGAGAGAGAGAAAGGAGGAGGAGGAGGAGGAGTAAGAAAAAATAGAATAAATAGAAAGAGAGAAAGAAAAAGAAAAAGATGTTGAAGAAAGAAAGAAAGAAAAAAAAGGGAGGAGAGAGAGAGAGAGAGAGAGAGAGAGAGAGAGAGAGAGAGAGAGAGAGAGAGAAGCTAGAGAAGAAGAAGAAGGAAAAAGAAGAGGAGGAGGAGGAAGAGGAAGAGGAAGAGGAGGAGGAGGAGGAGGAGGGAACTTTTCTGGAGCAAATTAAGTGAATGGATGGGCGTGGCTCGTATTTTGGGGCTGTGTTGTGCGCGGCTTGCATGTTTTTTGGCAGCTTGGGCGTGGGCGGGGCGTGGGCAGGGGGACGTGGGCGTGAGGTATGGCCGTGTGATATGCGTGGACAAGGGCGTATGGGCGTGGGTAGGAGGTGAGGTATAGCAGTGTGATAAACGTGGGCGTGTGGGCGTGGGCGCTGAATTCTTAAACCGAGGCCATAAATGTGTCTAAAAAGGTTTGGGTGATGAAGTATACACACACACACACACACACACACACACACACACACACACACACACACACACACCATAGACTTCACAATCTCTTGACGGGAAACGGGGCGCGGGGCCGATTCGCAGGGGGCCGATTTTCAAAAATTTAAAATTTAAATATTTTCAAAACCAAAGCAGCTAGCGACCTGAAACTAAAACAGGCACCTCCCTTAGGCATATATGAGTCTCCATGAGCAGCGGTATCAAAAAATTCAAAGTCGTTCCCTAATAAAATCCCGATTAATTGTTTTTTATATAAGTATAACAAAACTTAAAAAGGCTATAAAATCCTCAGATTTTACGCTAGATGCACAAACATCACGAAATGCAGAGATAATCACTTATATTTTCAGAATCAATAGCAATATTTAGCATATCTTATAAGTTTTTGCCCGAAATAGCTACTTATTTTTTTTTATTTAGTGCAATTTTTTACGTAAGTTTTTAACATCTAATAAATCACTTAATTTTCACATTAGAAACTTAATACTTGAGGAAAGCATGCAGAAACATCTTAATTTTACTCAACAAAAGCAAAATATTAATTTTTCTATATACAATCACAACTTATTTTGGTTGAATTCCGATGTCACTATTGCCGCAGCACGTCTTGCCGGCTATCTGGCCCTCGTCCCTGAACAATCACTTTAGCCTTTTGGCCTATGACTTGTGGGCCCCGGTCAGTTTCCTGGACTTGTACACGTCCCTGTTCCTCGCCGTCTCCTTCCTGCCCTCCTCGATACTGCTCCTCTTCCTGCCGGTCGGCTGCTTCAAGGCCTTGTTCTTCCTCGCTTCTGAGGTCACGTCCTTGGAGAAATTAGCACCGAAACAGTTGAAGAGGGACCTGCTGATGTGCGGCAAGATGGTGTTGGCCAGGTTGTGCCCATCCTGGCACCTGTACCCCTGCAAGGTCGGGTCTGAGGCCGCCAGGAACTCCAGGAGGTGCCTGAACCCGTCCCTGTGGCGCATGGCTATGGAGAGGAACCTCAACCTGCGCTCCTTCTTGTCCGCCCTGCACATCAGGGAGTCCCACAGCGACATCCTGAAGGACGCCATGTGGGCCATTGGGAGAGATGGCCGCTTCAAGACCGCCTGGCCCGTCTCCAGCTCTCCCTGTCGACCAGCTCGACCAGGGCGTCGAACATCACAGAGGGCGGGTCGCCCTCTCGAGCTCCACGGTAATCTTCATCTCCTCCTGCTGGGCAAGCTCCTGCTTGCAGCACTCAACCACAGAGGAGTTGGCCTGGACCTTCCTGGCCAGGTAGCCGGCGTAGTTGCCGACCGCGGCGAGGAGCAACTCGTCCGTCGGCGGGTCCGGCTGGTCGTCAGCCAGCTCCCTGGCAAGCTGGGCCAAGATCACCTCGTCGTCCTCCTTCTCCTCTGCCTTGGCCCGGTCCAGGTCGGCCTGCACGTCCCCGGGGAAGAACCCGACGAGCTTCAGCAAATGCAGGCGCTGGGCCAACCTGTTGCTCACCATGAAGTTCTGCACGCTCGTCCAGTAGTTGGCGCCGCACATGGTGCGGCGCTTGCCGAAAGAGTGCTCAGTCGGGTCAGAGTTGGCCTTCCCCATGCACACATACTCGACCCCGTAGGACGTAGTGAACAGCCCCCTCACTACCACACTGCACTGAACACACCACTGCACTGCACACAACACTGAGTCACTGCACTGATGGCGTAGTACGGCTCCTCCACAGTTTACTCCACGGGGTCGCGGCGTCCTCATATCTTGTGTCTCCTCCGTCACTTCCACTCGATCCACTGCCTTCTGTGTCTTCTTGTATCGTCCTCTGGATCCTTGCAGTTGTGGGGAAGGGTACAGAGACGATGAATAACTGTAGGTCCTTTACTTGGAGAGTAAACAGAGGCAGGACAGCGATAATCCTTTACAGAGGGAAGTGCCCAGCTGACTACGTGCCTAAGGCGAGTTAGGCGACGCGGAACTGAGCTGAGTTGCCATGTAGGCACTAACTAAACGTACATTTCTTGTTTCCTAATACGTAAAACTGTGGACGTCACTATCCTACAGTTATCATTCATTTTACGTAAAGATTTCAACCTAAAGTTACGCAAATTTGCCATCTTTTACACAACGTTTTCAAAGTGCACGCATGGTGCTATTTTATAAGTTACCTTGAATCCTCGACCAAATCACTCTAGAGACACTCCTGCCTGCTTGTATGCACTAAAACTTGAAGATTTCGTCCTGTTTCCACTTAAATTCGGAGTAAGAACGCAGAGTGTTTTGAGTTGTCGCAGGAAAGTCGCCATAACAATCGGCCTTACGCGAGCCAGCGCAAAGCCAAGACTGAAGAGATTTCCGTCAACTAGTTGTAAGTCTATGCACACACACTCTCTCTCTCTCTCTCTCTCTCTCTCTCTCTCTCTCTCTCTCTCTCTCTCTCTCTCTCTCTCTCTCTCTCTCTCTCTCTCTCTCTCTCTCTCTCTCTCTCTCTCTCTCTCTCTCTCTCTCTCTCTCTCTCTCTCTCTCTCTCTCTCTCTCTCTCGCTCTCTCTCTCTCTCTCTCTCTCTCTCTCTCTCTCTCTCTCTCTCTCTCTCTCTCTCTCTCTCTCTCTCTCTCTCTCTCTCTCTCTCTCTCTCTCTCTCTCTCTCTCTCTCTCCTCTCTCTCTCCTCTCTCTCTCTCTCTCTCTCTCTCTCTCTCTCTCTCTCTCTCTCTCTCTCCTCTCTCTCTCTCTCTCCTCTCTCTCTCTCTCTCTCTCTCTCTCTCCTCTCTCTCTCTCTCTCTCTCTCTCTCTCTCTCTCCTCTCTCTCTCTCTCTCTCTCTCTCTCTCTCTCTCTCTCTCTCTCTCTCTCTCTCTCTCTCTCTCTCTCTCTATCTCTCTCGCTCTCTCTCTCTCTCTCTCTCTCTCTCTCTCTCTCTCTCTCTCTCTCTCTCTCTCTCTCTCTCTCTCTCTCTCTCTCTCTCTCTCTCTCTCTCTCTCTCTCTCTCTCTCTCTCTCTCTCTCTCTCTCTCTCTCTCTCTCTCTCTCTCTCTCTCTCTCTCTCTCTCTCCTCGTACTCGGGAAGAAAAGTGCCTCAGTACTTGTACTTGTAGCCGTACTCAGACTACAAGTATTCTACTGTTTACGAGTAGTTTGGAGTACAACAAAGAAATGCCACCGTGTGTCTGGTGTGGTGCTTGACGCCCAGCTGTGTGGAGGCGAAGCCAGGGTGCGGGAGTAACAAAGGTGTGTGTGCCCTGGGGAGCCAGGTGGCCTGGCCCCGGGCTGAGGTGACGCTGAGCTCATGGCAGGTGACTCAGGGCTTGGCAGTGTGCCGACTGCAATTCATTTTGGTGAAAACGTCAGTTTGCGATTATTATAACTGGGCGCCAGTATTACACTATTTTTAGTGGGCGCCCGAAAATGATATCCGTGTTTACATGTGTGCTGCCTCGCCGTCAGCAGCAGCAAGAGAGCGAACGATGGGCCGGAGGCTCTTCACTCTCATGTCCGGCAGCAGCTTTACTCTCTGCGTCCCTCGATGTTCATCTTTCCCGATGTTCTGCAGAAACTACAAACCGTCACGTTCATCAGAATCAGGGGAACCAAGGCTCCTGCAACTGTGGGATGAAAAAAAAGACAAAAGCGGGTCCTTGTACTTGAACAGCTCGGCAAGTACGAAAATAAAGAAATTAGCAGAACAGTGTATTGCAGCAGTCAGCTGCCGACCCAACCCATACCGAATATGTAAATAGAGATTTTTACAAGTATATACTATAATTAACTTCGCGCCAAATCAAATACATTATTGCACCCAATTGAAATATATTTTTCGCCCACATGACGTTCCGGTGCGCCCAAATCAAAAGCACCGAGTTTGCCATTTGACAAAAGAAAAAAATTCAGACAAAAAATCTTAAGGTTAAATCAGTTAAAAATACAAGTACTTGGACTCGAGTACAATACAAAAGAACTCCAACTTGAATTCGAGGTCAGCTGCAAAAATGAGTTACTGTCTCTTCTCTGTCTTCCTCTTCCCATCCCCCCCACCCCCCGCCCCCAGCCCCCGCCCCCCCATCCCCTCCTCCGACACTCTCCCGTTAGCACTTCATAATTTTTGCCGTCCGCCCAACGTGACAGGCCGGGTCGTGACGTTGTTCCTTCAATGTCTCCGTAATTGCCACTCACTCCAGAGGCTCTCCCACGTCCCCCTCCCTTCTCTCTCACCTCTCTCCCTTTCCTCCCTTTGCTCCCCGACCCTGAAGACCTCTTACTCCTCCTCCTCATACAAATAAACCTTCTGTAGTGTGTATTTTTCCTCCTCCTCCTCCCTTTCCTTTCCTCTCCTTTCCTCCTCTTCTGCTTCTTTACTTTATCCTTCTATACTTCTTGTTGCCTTCGTTTTCTCTCCCTCTTCCTCCTCCTAATTCGTCTTCTTTTGTCTTCTCTCCTTCCCTCCTCCATCTCCGTCTCTCTCTCCTCCCCTTTCCTCTACTTTCCTTTCCTTTCCTCCTCTTCTGAATCTTTGTCTTCTTTTCTCTTTCTTCTTCTGTCTGTCTCCCTTTCTTCCTCTCCCCTTCTCATCTCCTCTCTTTCCTCCTCTTCAATTTCTGGACCTTCTTTATTCCTTATTCTTATCGTTTCTTTCCCTCCCCTTCCTTCTTCTCCTCCTCCTTTCCTCCACTTCCTCATCATCGCTTTTCCTCCACTTCCCCTCCACTTTCCCCTCCTCCTCCTCCTCCTCAAAAACGTGACTTGCAAGCGAGAATCAACAGCTACGTGCCTCTCCTCGACCTACTTTCTCGCACTTTTTTCCCTTGCTCAGGTCAACGGCGGGAGGGAGAGGTCATGACATGAGCTGGAGGTGTGGGGTCAGGGGTCAGGGAAGGTGGTGGGGTCAGGGGTCACGTGTGGAGTGTACCATGCCTGCAGTTATTAGTGACCCCGTTGGATAGGCGTCATGTTATTGTTTGTGACCTGGGGACCCCGTTGCTTCTCACATCAACTACTTCTAAAGGTCAAAGAGGGGGTCATCCGGGTTCTCATGAGTGTTTTCTTAGGTTCATGGTACAGAGGAAGGGTCACACTACCACCAGAGTCATAAAACTGCCCCTGGAAATGACCCAAACTCCTACGAAAGCCTTGTCAAATGTGTGTACTTGGGCGACGAGATGTGTTAAAAATACGACCCATTGTGTGCTGTGATGTGTGACCCCGTTGGAAAGGCGTTATGTTAGTGTTTCCTGTGATTTGGGATCCCGGTGGAAAGGTGTTCTGTTATGTTATTGGGCGACACAGTGCCCCTCAGGATGTGGTAGCAATGCGCCTTAGGCTAGGCTATAGGTACTACTGGGAGGTTAGTAACTCCCCTGGTGTCTGCTGCACGCTCTGTGCCAGGCCGAGGGGCCACACACTGCATCACTATGTCATGGAATGCCCTCTCATGAAGTCCTCTCATTGCTAAGTTTAAGCCACGGGACTGCCTTGACCTGCCCCAGACAATTTGTTGGCTCCTGAACCATGATGTCCTCCCTGCTATCCTCAAGGAACACCCTCAGTTTGCACCAAGGTGGTGATGCCGTGTGTGGCAGCCTGAACTACTGCCGTGCTATACAAGGCTGTGATCTCTGCAGTATTTTACTTTAAGGACTAGTATTTGCTCTATCTCTGTATTCATTCCCATCTAGTGCTTGGGCAATGTTCTCCGTCCCCACATTTTATTGTCTTATTGTCCAGGGGGAGGTACTGCCCCCTCCCTTGTTGTGCTTTCCTTCCTACCATTGTATCTTTTTAATTTCATGGTGCTACCTACACATGTATTAATAGTTGTATAATATCACTCTGTCCTGCCTGGGGGTAGGGATGGCATGTTCCTCCCTTCTCCCTTGTTGTTTACCTGCAACAATAAACTATCAATCAATCAATCATTGTTGTCATGTATTTGGGACCCCGTTGGAAAGGCGTTATGTCGTGCTATTGTTTCCAGTTATTGGTAAGCCCGTTGGAAAGGCGTTATGTTAATGCTTCCTGTGAATGGTGACGTTTGTTTTGCGTTCGTTGTTTGTATCGATGAAAAGGCCCTACTATGTCACTTCTCAGCCCGATATGGAGAAGATACCATGTACAGTTCGGGCTTACAGAACAGTCGTCACCGACCTGTTAATTTAAGGCCCACAGAGTAGGCCACCAATAGCTATTTTGACCTCTGTTTGTATCGATGGAAAGACCTTACCATGTTACAACTCAGCCCGATAGAAAGACTTACAGGCTTACAGAACAGCCCTCACCGACCTGTTAACTTAAGGCCCACAGAGTAAGCCCTTCAGTAGCTGTGTACGTAGACATCTCTTTATATATCGATGGAATGGGCTTGCTATTTCACTTCTCAGCCCGATAGAAGATACCATGTACAGTTCGGGCTTACAGAACAGCCCTCACCGACCTGTTTCCTCTGGTTGGTGAAGTTTGTTTTGCGTTCTTTGGTCAGGTTGATGGAAAAGCCTTGTTATGTCACTTCTCAGCCCGACAGAGATGACACCATGTACGAATCGCATTTTTATGTATTATAAAAAAACTTTACTCCACTTTAAATTTTACTTTAAAAAAGTATATGAGATTGAGTTATATGAAAAAGTATTCTATATAACTCTTGAGAGGTGTCCAGTGCCCCTGGCAGCCAATGTTGCAGGAAACATGTCGCCGGGAACAAATGTAAAACACTCATTTTACGTGCGCAGATTTGGCGGTACTGATATGTCATGGTGAATATGCAGCAACATACTGTAAGTTTGAGTGTGCAATATAAAATTAACATAGTTACCTATCATTCCAATCCATGGCATTCATCAAACAGCACACTGGAGTGCTTTGGACACACAGGTTTACTGCAGTGAATGCAGTAAGTCCTGCTGGTCTGGCTGGCTCCTTCTGCTGGACAGAAGAAACACCTCTCTCTGCTATGTGACACTGCTTCCCTGTCCCCAGGCTCTCATGTGATGTCAAAGCAAGACCGAATCGCAGAGCTTACTTATAATATGGAAAATATGGAAAAAAGAGGACATTTACAGGTTTTTTTTTCACAATAGCGCTGATACAGGAAAACATATATCGAATGACGCAAGGGAAAATGGCGACCCTCCTGCTTGCAACGTGATGCAAGCAATCTTATGAACGTCCTCACACAAAGAAATGCTGCCAAGTCATACTCATTGATCGATCCGCCTCGTAACATGGACGCTATCACGCATCAGCGAATAAAAAAAAAAAAAAAAAAAAAAAAAAAATCATTAACGTAGTTTTTTTTTGTGAAGTACAAAGGCTAATGTATACTCACCCCCTCCAAAAAAAATTTCCTACATGTCGTCACACCTGGGTCAAAAAGGGCCGCCTGCGCCTCAGCAGTCCAGTGCCGTGCCGGGGCGGGGCGCCGCGCCCGCCGGCACAACAGAACCACTCACGCCGGCAGGCGAGGAGGGAAGGCACTGATGACGCCATCACGGCGACACCCGGCGGGGCAAGGGAAGCCGTGCACACACACACACACACACACACACACAAACAGACACACATGCAAACACAAAGTTCCTTTCTCTCTCTCTCTCTCTCTCTCTCTCTCTCTCTCTCTCTCTCTCTCTCTCTCTCTCTCTCTCTCTCTCTCTCTCCACTTCTTCTCTTCTGACCTTCCCTCTTTCCCTCTCCTTCCCTCCTTCTTTTCCCTCCATCCTCCCTTTCCATCCATGTGTGTGTGTGTGTGTGTGTGTGTGTGTGTGTGTGTGTGTGTGTGTACATAGGCGTGAGCGTGCGTGTGAAAATAATAAATAGAGTTGAAGAGAGAGGAGAATCAAGAAAAAAAGGAAGGGGATTCACACCGAAGAAAAGGGAGTTGAAGAGAATTGAGATGTGTGTAAAGGGATCAGGGAGCTTAAAAAGGGGATTCTATTTATAGGGAGAAGAATAGAGGGGATTACGAGGACAAGGGAAGGAGAGGGGGGAGGAGGGAGGTGGGGAGTGGGGAGGGCTTAAGCTGGGGAGGGTATTGTAGGGGAGAATGATGCTGCAAAAGTCCAAAGATGATGATGGGGAGGGAAGGAGAGAAAAGGGGCGGGAAGGAAAGGGTAGGGAGGGGAGGGGAGCGGAGTGAAGGGGAGGGGAGAGGAGGGAAGGGGAGGGGAGAGGAGGGAAGGGGAGAGGAGAGAAGGGGAGGGAAGGGAAAGGGAGAGGAGGAAATAGAAGAGAAGGAAAGGGGAGAGAAGGGGACGAAAAGGGGAGAGGGGAGAAGGGGAGGGAAGAGAAGGGGAGAGGAGGGAAGGAAAGGGGAGAGGAGGGGAAAGGAGGGAAGGGAAGGGGAGAGAAGGGAAGAGGAGGGAAGGGAAGGGAAGAGGAGGGAAGGAAAGGGGAGAGGAGGGGAAAGGAGGGAAGGGGAGAGAAGGGATGGGGAGGGAAGGGGAGGGAAGGAGAGGGGAGAGGAGGGGAGAGAAGGGAAGGGGAGGGGAGGAGAGAGACGGGAAGGGGAGGGGAGGGGAGGGAAGGGGAGAGGAGGGTATGGAGGGTACTGGTGTCTCAGCACACACTCAATATTGCATTCCAAATGTTAACAAGACTCAGTCAAGAAAATCAAAACATCTGGAGCAAAATGCACGTCACAGACAACAGTCGGATCTGTATTCTCGGTTACAGTTATTTCCTGTTGGTATTTACGGGAAAAGTACTGTTAAAACAACATATTTTATACTGTGAGGAACAAAGATTAGTTATTCATTACGAGAGAGAGAGAGAGAGAGAGAGAGAGAGAGAGAGAGAGAGAGAGAGAGAGAGAGAGAGAGAGAGAGAGAGAGAGAGAGAGAGAGAGAGAGAGAGAGAGAGAGAGAGAGAGAGAGAGAGAGAGAGAGAGAGAGAGAGAGAGAGAGAGAGAGAGAGAGAGAGAGAGAGAGAGAAAGGAACTTTGTGTTTGCATGTGTGTCTGTTCGTGTGTGTGTGTGTGTGTGTGTGTGTGTGCACGGTTCCCTTGCCCCGCCGGGTGTCGCCGTGCTGGCGTCATCATTGCCTTCCCTCCTCGCCTGCCGGCGTGAGTGGTTCTGCTGTGCCGGCGGGCGCGGCGCCCCGCCCCGGCACGGCACTGGAGTGCTGGGGTGCAGGCGGCCCTCGCTCGCCCGCTGCGTCCAGCGGAAATTCTACATCCTATCCAGTGTCTCCCTGTGTCCCTAACTCCTCTCCTTCCTCCTTCCAGAGCGACTTGCTGGAGGCGACGCTGGGCAGCCGCGGCAGCAGCCGCAGCAACAGCCCCGGGCCTGAGGAGGGCCTCGCGGGGCCTGGCTGGTGCGGGCGCGTGTGCCTGCTGAGGGTGCTGCAGCTCACCCTTCTGCTGGCCACCCTCGCCGCGGCGGCCAACTTTCTCGCCTCCGCCCTGGTGGCCGTGCCCGCGGCGCGCCCACGCCCGCTGCTGTCCCCCGTGGCCGAGGATGCGCTGCCCCGCGCAGCGCCCGCCACCCTGCTGGACCTGGACGACTTCGAGCTGCTGCAGGAGGCCGCGGCGGCGTGCGGCCCCGCGCGGCTCTTCTTCGTGTTCCTGGTACACTCCCGCCCCGATCACTTCCGGCAGCGGCAGGCCATCCGCGCCACGTGGGGCGGCGCGCGGGACCTGGGCGACGGCTGGGCAGCGCGCACTGTGTTCCTGCTGGGGCGCGGCGGCGGCGGCGGCGGCGGGGAAGGGGCGGCACCGGACAGCGCGGGGCTAGACATGGAGGACGTGGTAGCGCGGGAGGCGGAGCGCCACGGGGACTTGGTGGTGGGCTCCTTCGTGGACCACTACCACAACCTGACCTACAAGCACGTGATGGCTCTGCGCTGGGCGGCACGTCGCTGCTCGCACGCCACCTTCCTCGTCAAGGCGGACGACGACGCCTTCATCGACGTGCCAGCGTTGCGGGCGCTGCTGGGCCGCACCTTCAGTCTGCCGCCGCCGCGCCGCACGCTGGCCTGCAACGTGCTGCCGGCGGGCACGCGGCCGCAGCGGGCGGGCAAGTGGGCGGTGAGCGAGCGTGACTACCCCTGGCCCGAGTACCCTCGCTACTGCGCCGGCCTGTCCTATGTGGCCACGCCCGACGTGGCGGACCTGCTGGCACGCGCGGCGCAGGCTGGCGTGGCCCCCAGGGTGTGGGTGGACGACGTGTGGGTGACGGGCCTCCTCACCGAGGCGCTGGGCCTCAGGCCGCACTACCTCAACCTGCGCTACTCCTACGACCACGTCGAGCTGAGCCAGTGGGCCGCGCACGCCCGCCCCGCCGCGGCGCCGCCCTACATCTTCGTGCACCTGGACCCCAACCTACCGGACTGGCGGCCCGTCCTCGACACGCTGTGGAGCCACGCCCTCGCCGCCCAGAACGCTACCCAGGAGCCGCCTACCACCACGGCCCCGCCCACGGCCTCGTAGCCGCCGCTGCGGCCGGTGGCGTGCTGCCACGCGCGTGCAGGCACGATGAGGTGAGGTCCCCGTCTCCGCGAGTCACGAGGGGCGAGGCGCCGCTGCAGCCGCCCGACCCGGAAGCTTCGCCGCCGCCTGGGGTTCGGGCAGGTCACGGCCTCGTCACCTCGGCGCCCCGCTGCTGGCGAGCGCCTGACCTTCCGCATGACGCGTCACCTCTCCGCTAGGGGGCAAACTTGCAGCGCGGGCCCGCGGCCTGGCGTCACGGCTGGCTGGGCGGAAGCCTCGACCTGTGCTGCCGCCAACCACCAACAACACCCGGAAGACCGCCAGCCACTTGACAGCCGGTGACTCAGAGGTCCCGTCAACCCTCCCGCTGCTGCCTGAACCTTCCCACGGGTGTCACGGCGACGCGCAGCGCCAGGCGCCCTGACCAGCGCCGCCGCGCCGTCACACCGACCTGCCGCGGGATCCGCGGACCGGCGTCACTCTGCATGACACACGCGATTACGGCGTGACATGCATGCGCGGCTCCCATACGCGGCGCGGCTCCTCAAGATCTTGCGGCACTCAAGCGCCGCCACCTAACGAGTCTCAACGACGATCCCACGCCCCGCCCGGCCCCTCCCGGCCCGCCCCGCCCGGCCCCTCCCGGCCCGCCCCGCCCTGCCCCTCCTGCCCGGCCCCGCCCGGCCCCTCCCGGCCCGCCCCACCGCCTCTGGACATTATTTTGACAGTGTGAGTGATGGGCGCCGCGGCCGTACACGCGGGCAGTGCTGTTCACCAGGCTGGCGGCCGTCACCGCCACGCCGTGACACACGACACGCCGCGTCCCCCCGCCCCCTCACCGCGACCACTCCCCGCCCCGTGGCCGACGGTCCCCTCGCCTCCCCCTCCCCCTTCCCTCCCCTCTCGGCTACTACAGCACAGCTTCCCTAACTGTCTCCTAACCCCCATTCCCCTCGCCCCGGTACCGTTTACATGTCCATCAATGTTCGCCTTCTCCGCCGCTCCCCAGTAGCCTCCCCACCCCACCCCTCACTCGCTCCCCCTTCACCTTCTCTCCATTTCCCTTTCACTCGCATTGCAACCCACCTTTCTCAGCGTTCATCCGCCCCTTCCTTTTCCCTCCTTACACCAAATTACTCCTATCATTCAGCTGCTAACTCTCCCTTTCCCATCCCTTCCCTTCACTTCCTGACCCTTCCCTTCTATTTCCATAATTTCTCTTCCCCTCCCTTCCTTACCCTTCCCTTCTCTTCCCCACCCTCTCTTTCCTACCCTTCCCTTCCCATCCCTTCCTTTCCCTTCACTTTCCTTCCCTTCCTTACTCTTCACTTCCCTTCTCATCCCCACCCTCCCTTTCTCTTCCCCATCCCCTGCTCCCCCCTATCATATCCGCCCCCCCTCCCCCTTCCCCCTTCCCGTTTGCGCCCCAACCCTTACTAATCTGTGATATATTATTATGTATAAGAATAAAGAGTATACGATTTAACGCGACTGTCCCAGTGGCGAAACTAGGGGGGTCTGATTGGGGGGGCAGACAGGGGGGCAGTGATCTGTTTAGGGGGGGCATGAAGTAATGGGGTACACTAGTCCAGGGAAGCGTTCTTCTGGGATTTTTAAATTTTCAATTCCAGAAAAATACTGCTATTTTGGCCAGAATTCTAAGCTGTGGATGAATTTAGCCTTAAATAAATGTATCCAAGGCTTATGTAAACTAAGATAGACTCCACTGATTATTTAAAATTTTGTCTCCTTTCACCTACATTGAAGTCCTATAAGCACCAGAAAAAAACATTTAAAAGCAGGTGAATTTTAATGACAACTTTATTATAAACAGGGCTGAAAAAATCCTTTTTAAGAAAAGTTTTTTATTCCTCCAACAGTTCAACTGTTTTAAAAACAAAAAATTACTTCAGACATAATTTTCCACTTTTCACAGTTTAATTGAAATTCCATGCCAATCTACACTTGAATTTAGCAATTACTATATATGTTACAGTAAGATTGAGCTAGGGATTTCGTGAAATCTCTAGTGAATTTAACGGATTTTCATTTGCTATGTTATGGAGTCTAATCTAACTAACATCTAAACTTTACCGAACCTAACCATCCCTACCCAACCTTACCATAACCTGACTAAAACAACCTGACCTTTCTTAGCCTTACACAGCCTGAGAGACTCAGAGAGAGTAACATAACATTGGATTGTTTTATAAATAAAGTTAGTTTAGGACAGGTAATGGTGGTTTATGGTAGGTTAGGTTAGGTAATGTTAGTTTAAGTTAAATTACATTCCATAACATAGCAAAATGAAAAATCTGTTTCACAAATTCACTAGTGATTTCATGAAATCCCTACCTTCATAATCTTACTGTAACTATAACATACAGCATATACAAAATAGCCAGAGTACTGACGTAGATCAGTGTCTAAAACAACTGAATTTTTCTGTTGTTGTGTCTACCCACAAATCTGTCCAAAAAGAGATATAAACTTAATATTTTTGCCCACATGCGATGAATAGCAATTAAACCAAGAGAATCAAGTTTGGTATCACAGACTGTACTTCTAAGATAATTTTTTATCATTCTGAGTGAGGAAAAACTCCTCTCACAAGAGGCTGATGTTGGAGGCATAACCAGTGCAATGTTTAGTAACCGATACAAATCGGGGAATGCTTCCTTGTATGGAGCCAAGAATGAAGAAAATGCAACCATGCTCCGTATCTCCTGACTCTCGGATGTCTTTCTGTCAACCAGTCTTTTGGCTTGTCTTAGTTCTACACTTATATATTCTGTATTAATTGCAAACTGTTCTGCCATAGTTGTAAGTTTCTGACAATCCAGAAAATGTGGAGAGCTTGGTTCCAAACAAGAGATACTTCTGAGGAGGGACTTGTTTGGTTCATCAAATCTTGTTGCAAGTTCTGCTAAAATTCTGTCCAAGACAGGGTAAAACAATTTTGAACGATACTCCTCTTCTTGAGATACCACATCCTGCTGGCCAGTTGTCGTCATCACAACACTCTCCTTCAATCTATCAGGTATTCTTCTAACTCTTCTCGGTGCAGGAGGGACAGTGTCAATGCTTACTGAATGAGCTAAATTGATAGCACGTTGCCAGATTGATTTCCACGTATCTTCTTGACGTTCACTTGCCAGATCTTCCGTAACAGAGTCTATCATATCTGCAGCAGCAGATAGGTTAAGGAGGTGACTGTAACATGTCTGACAAAAGCTTAGTTCTCTGTAATAAATGTGTAAACATTGCTAGACAAACAATAATATCAAATGTGAGGGCAAGTAAGCACCTAGCATCATGAGCTCGTTTGCCAGAATGAGTTTCAGCTATTTTGTCTAATGTACTTACGATACATGGCAAGGTATCTAGGATGACTTTGCAGGCCATATACTGACAAGCCCACCTTGTGTCACTCAGTTTCTTTAATGTCTGGGGTTGCTTGTTGCTTGTTCCTGTTGTTTTGCAAAAATAATTCATGTGCAGTGTGAGACGACATGAACATGTACAACTCCTGAATGAAGGAAAAAAGTTATCTGCTTTTTCACAGACTTAACACTTTCAACAAGCACAAGGTTGAGGCGATGGTTGTAGCAGGATATATACTGCATGGGGAGCATGTTCTTCTCTAAACAAAGCCTGTACTCCTCGATTTCCCCCACTCATTACCGATGCTCCATCATAAGTTTGGGCAACACAATTAGCTGGATTAATTCCACAGTTGGTGAGAATTTCATAGAGCTTGTCTTTGAGATGTTCAGCATTTAGTTGTTTAAGGTGAATGAAACCTAGAAATTCTTCATGAATAGAATTGTCATACATGTAGCGAATGACCACTGAGCCCTGTTCCTTCTTGCTGATATCTTTCGTTTCGTCCATCATGACAGCATATTCACTGCTAGCATTCACCTCTTGGCTAATTTCAGTCCTGATCATTTCTGCCAGAATATCAAGAACTTCATTTTGGATTTTGGAACTTGTATAGTTGTTTCTGAATCTCAGCTTCTTTTTCACAATGTCATCATGATCTGATATTGCTTCCATAATTTCTAAAAAGTTGCCCTTATTTTCACTGTCCTTGTCTTCTATGACCTCTTTGAGCTATTGTTTGCCTTGCTGTTAGACATAGCACTTTTGCAACAACTTTGATGTAATGCCGATTTTCACTGACAATCTTTCCATGTTCAGTACTTAATGATGCTTCAATTGTCTTTCCCTGTTTCACTCGTGCTTCAAACTCCTTCCATGCAGTGAAGGTCAAACTGTGATAGTCACTGCGCTCGTGCTGGGCAAATCCAGCATCTTTTTCGGTTGCTTTCTTCCATTGGCGATAGCCAACAAGAGTGAAATTGTTTTCAGACCTAGACTTGTTGGGAACAGGAAAGTTCCTGCAAGAGAAACAGTATGCAGCATCTTGAGAAACAGAGTATTCCAACCACGTGTGCTGTTGATACCAGGCTGATCTGAAAGATCTTTTCGAAGTTCCAAAGCGGGTCACAGGAAATACACGATGAAGGTTGCATAGGTTTGTCTAACCGACCAGAACTGATATCACTAGGTCCTGGGGTCGGGAAGTTTCAGCAGGCTCCTAGGGAAGGTATTCTCCGTCTCGGGCCCGGCATAGGGTCTTTCTGATTCTGAATAAGGTTCTTCATCACTTTCAGAAATGTTACTGTCATCCGAAGAATCATCAAGAAATAACACATCTTCTGTAACTTTGCCTGCATCTGATTTCTTACTGCTGTCACTCTGCAGATGCATTACCCTTTCGCTTGGCGAAAAATGTCTTAATGTTGGCCTGCATCTTGAAAGCATTGCCTCAGCCTGGTCAGCCAAGAGTCACCGAGTCAGCCTGTACACAAACGAAATATGTTTTAGCAGGCCACCGGTCTTTACAGTATGCACACAAATTACATTTTAAAGTAGCTGATTTAGTCTTAGTGCGAAGTGTGGTGTACACATTACGCTGTACAAACCCTAAAGGCGCAGTCACACGAGCAGTTATTTTTGGCAATTTATTTTGGCAATGTATCACTGAAATGGTTACACGAACCAGGGTAATAGGTTAGGGGCTCCTATGGGAATTAGTTGCAATAATTAGATGATTAGGTTGGATCAGGTTAGATTTGACTGAATTGGCTAAGTTAAAAAGATTTAAATTTAGGTTGGGTTTAGTTCTCGAAGCCTTTTGACCAGTCACCAAGCGGGATCCTTATACTAAGGGACTACTTCCAAAAAAAAGAAATCAGTCGTGTTATTAGTATTATTTTCGGTTCATTGTACAGAAGGCTCAATTAAACTGCCACTAGGAAAAAAAATACCCTGGAAATGCCTACAACTGTGAATGCCTTGTTAAATATGTGTTCTTGGGCGGCGCTATGTTTAAGAATAGGTACGACCATTACATTTATACGAAACAATGCCTTTGATAATGGCTGAGGTAAAAGAAATCATCAGTTATCTCCATCGCCGGAGTAATCCGAGCGAGGGATATAATATATTCTTTCCATCCCGGCCGCACAAAGAGAAAGGTTATACACGGACTAACAGTTGGCTGCTATATGCGAGCCGGACCTCATCGACATGCCTCAAAAATTGAAAATGCAAGGAACTGAACTTCATCATTCCAAGCTCGTGTATCTGCACAGATCCAACTAATCATGAAAACCGAGGGATGATGGCATTGTCCTTGTCATTACTTTTATCAAATGCCATTGTGATATATAATCATTGTTAACACTACTACGTACGGACGGAGCCGCCCATCGAGAAGCAGGTGCCCTTGGGAGTTGGGACAGAAGATGACGCCCGTGAAATCACTCCCAATCCCGCGGGAGTAGCAAAGCATCACCCACCATACAGTACACGTGCACCACGGTCACCACCATCACCACACAGCTGATTATTCCCATTTTCTATCAATGCTACTGCCTATTGAATGGTAACTATTTCAAACTTATACACAATACTGAGTACAAAACTCAAATTTATCATTTATTTTCGGTATCACGTAAATGAACCACAATTTTTAACCTATTCTTTATTATTTATTAATCAATGAACAATGATATGATAAAAATAAATATCTTATATTTGATTTTTATGGGGGTGACTCTTATTTAAGAAGACTATAAATAATGATGGACTTTTTTCATGAACACGAGGCGATTCTGTCCATAGATATATTATGAAAATTTATATTATATTCTTATATTATAGTTTTTTATTTTATTTTCATATTATCGCTTTTATATTATATCTATGGTTCTATCTGTTTGTTGACGGAAAGACGAATTCCAGTAACACGTGTCACAGTCACAGACCTACAGCGATAATACTTTATAACTCTGTGACATGTGAAGTGTTCTTAACCACCGTAGCATGGCAAAAATAAATGAAAATAAAATAAATAAATAAATAAATAAATAGATTAATAATATAAAACCAAAATAAATTAAATACATAAATAAAACATAAGACACTTTGAAATACAAAAATATGAGTATATCAACCCTGTCTGGGCCTGCCACTTTCAAAGTTAACGCTCCTTGGACCTTGGTTCCCATACTGGGAATTCCTGATCTAGTTATAGTAATAAAAAAACAGGCTGTTGCCCAAATTTTAGGAGGGTAAGCCTGGTTACAGCCCATCCCAGTCCACCTCTGGGCTTGGTTCGTACGCCTATGAGCAGTCCCATCTTGATTGGGGGGGCATTTGGGGATTAATGGGGGCATATGCCCCCCCATGCCCCCCCGTAGTTTCGCCCCTGGACTGTCCCTAAACCTATGCAGTGACGACCCTCAGGTGTTGGAGAGCCAGGTAAGGAGAGAATGAGAGGAATTTGAGAGGAAAAAAAAATATATGGATGCTGGGAAAGTGAAAGGAAAGAAAATGAAGAGAAAATAGGAGAAATATATCGTGATAGGAGAGAAATAGTGATAGAAGAGAAAATAGGAGAAAATAAGCAAAAAGAGAGAAAAAAAAATGATGTTGGGAAAGTGATAGGAAAAGCGGATAGATAGATAGATTGATAGATACGTAGATAGATGGATGAATAGATTTAAATATGTAGATTGTTATAGATAGATAGATGGATGGTTAAACAGATAGACAGACACTCGACTTTCCACACTAGCTCATCCCTATACAGTCCCAATCCCTTATGCAAGAGTAAACCAACATCTCCATTCTTTCATCCCCTTAACTGGTAAACTCTGGAACAGCCCAACCCAGTCTATATTTCCTCCTGCCTACGATTTCAACGCTTTCAATTTGCCATAGATTGATAGACAGAAGGATGAATAGATTTAGATATGTAGACTCTTATAGATAAATAGATTACATAGATCGTTTATTGAACCTAGCAAGGAACATTAGGGAACTCAGCTTGGGAAAGAGAAAGGAGAGAAAGAAAGAAAGAGAGAAAGAGAGGGAAAAGAAAGGTAAGGAAAGGATGAATAGATTTAGATATGTAGACTGGTGTAGATAAATAGATTACATAGATCGTTTATTGAGCCTAGCAAGGACAATTAGGGAACTCAGCTTGGGAAAGAGAAAGAAAGAAAGAGAGAAAGAGAGAAAGAGAGAGAAAAGAAAGGTAAGGAAAGGATGAATAGATTTAGATATGTAGACTGGTATAGATAGATTACATAGATCGTTTATTGAACCTAGCAAGGGCCATTAGGGAACTCAGCTTGGAAAAGAGAAAGAAAGAAAGAGAGAAAGAAGGAAAGAGAGAAAGAGAGGGAAAAGAAAGGTAAGGAAAGGATGAATAGATTTAGCTATGTAGACTGGTATAGATAGACTGATTACATAGATCGTTTATTGAGCCTAGCAAGGAACATTAGGGAACTCAGCTTGGGAAAGAGAAAGAAAGAAAGAGAGAAAGAAAGAAAGAGAGAAAGAGAGGGAAAAGAAAGGATGAATAGATTTAGATATGTAGACTGGTATAGATAAATAGATTACATAGATCGTTTATTGAGCCTAGCAAGGAACATTAGGGAACTCAGCTTGGGAAAGAGGAAGAAAGAAAGAGAGAAAGAAAGAAAGAGAGAAAGAGAGGGAAAAGAAAGGTAAGGAAAGGATGAATAGATTTAGATATGTAGACTGGTATAGATAAATAGTTATATAGATCGTTTATTGAGCCTAGCAAGGAACATTAGGGAACTCAGCTTGGGAAAGAGAAAGAAAGAAAGAGAGAAAGAAAGAAAGAGAGAAAGAGAGGGAAAAGAAAGGTAAGGAAAGGATGAATAGATTTAGATATGTAGACTGGTATAGATAGATTACATAGATCGTTTATTGAACCTAGCAAGGAACATTAGGGAACTCAGCTTGGGAAAGAGAAAGGAGAGAAAGAAAGAGAGAAAGAGAGAAAGTGAGGGAAAAGAAAGGTAAGTTTAAGAATAAGAATAACATGTATAGGAAGAGTCTTTATCCTGACCCAAGGCATACGGGGCTGCCCACACATAGGTTAGTATTTCCTCCTGCCTACGACTTCAACGCTTTCAAGAGAGCATCAGACACCTCTCCACCCGAAACTGACCTCCCTTCTGGCTTCTCGTTGTATTTTCTTTTTATTAGAGCAGCGTCTAGCGAGCTCTTGTGTCCCTGTATTTGTGTTTTGGCCATGAACTGCCTCCCTTGCTGTAGAAATAAAGGATCAGAAGCATAAGAGTTACAACATGGGGAAGACGGGAGGGCACATGACTGGATGACTGTAGAAAGAAGTGAAGAAATGAAAATAAGAAGAGGAATAAGGAAAATAAGTATAGATAAACTGCAGTAACAGGGTATAGGAAGGCACGGAGCATGACTGGGTGAGTGGAGGAAGAGAAAACGAATAAGTATTAGCAGAAGGAAGGGAAGGGAAAGAAAGGGAAAGGAAGGGAGAGGAGGGGATGAAAGTGGAAGGGAAGGGAAAGAAAGGAAAGAAGATTGATGGGAAGGGAGTGGAAGGGAAGGGAAAGAAAGGAAAGGGATGGGGAGGAAGGGAAGCGAAGGGAAAGGAAGGAAAGGGAAAGGAAGGGAAGGAAAGGGAAAGGATGTGAAGGGAAGAGAAATTAAGGGAAGGGAAAGCATAAGAAAGACAGGGAAGGAAAGGGAAGGGGAAGGAAGGGGAGGAAAGGAAATGGAATGGAAGGGAAGGAAAGGGAAGGAAGGGAAAGGAAGGAAAGGTATAAAAGAGGAAGAAAGAAGTGTAAAAAAAGGAAGGAAAGGAAAAGGAAGGGAAGGGAAGGAAAGGGAAGGAAGGGAAAGGAAGGGAAGGGAAGAGAAGGGAATGAAAGGAAAAAGAAGGGAAGGAAAGGAAAGGAAAGGAAGGGAAGGGAAGGGGGAAGTAAGGTAAGGTAAGGGAAAAGAAGGGAAGGGGAAGTAAGGTAAGGTAAAGGAGGAGAAGGGAAGGGGAAGTAAGGTAAGGTAAGGGAAGAGAAGGGAAGGGGAAGTAAGGTAAGGTAAGGGAAAAGAAGGGAAGGGGAAGTAAGGTAAGGTAAGGGAAAAGAAGGGAAGGGGAAGTAAGGTAAGGTAAGGGAAAAGAAGGGAAGGGGAAGTAAGGTAAGGGATGAGAAGGGAAGGGGAAGTAAGGTAAGGTAAGGGAAGAGAAGGGAAGAAGGTAAGGTAAGGGAAAAGAAGGGAGGGAAGTAAAGGTAAGGATGAGAAGGAAGGGAAGAAGGTAAAGGAAGAGGAAGGAAGGTAAGGAAAAGAAGGGAAGGGAAGGAAAAAGAAGGGAAGGAAAGGAAGGTAAGGTAAGGAAAAAGAAGGGAAGGAAGTAAGGTAAAGGTAAGGAAAAGAAGGAAGTAAGGTAAGGAGGAAAAGAAGGAAGGGAAGTAAGGTAAGGGAAAAGAAGTGAAGGGGAAGTAAGGTAAGGGAAAAGAAGGGAAGGGGAAGTAAGGTAAGGGAAAAGAAGGGAAGGGGAAGTAAGGTAAGGGAAAAGAAGGGAAGGGGAAGTAAGGTAAGGGAAGGGAAAAGAAGGGAAGGGGAAGTAAGGTAAGGGAAGAGAAGGGAAGGGGAAGTAAGGTAATGGAAGGGAAAAGAAGGGAAGGGGTAGTAAGGTAAGGGAAAAGAAGGGAAGGGGAAGTAAGGTAAGGTAAGGGAAAAGAAGGGAAGGGGAAGTAAGGTAAGGTAAGGGAAAAGAAGGGAAGGGGAAGTAAGGTAAGGTAAGGGAAAAGAAGGGAAGGGGAAGTAAGGTAAGGGAAAAGAAGGGAAGGGGAAGTAAGGTAAGGGAAAAGAAGGGAAGGGTAAGTAAGGTAAGGGAAAAGAAGGGAAGGGTAAGTAAGGTAAGGGAAAAGAAGGGAAGGGTAAGTAAGGTAAGGGAAAAGAAGGGAAGGGGAAGTAAGGTAAGGGAAAAGAAGGGAAGTGGAAGTAAGGTAAGGTAAGGGAAAAGAAGGGAAGGGTAAGTAAGGTAAGGTAAGGGAAAAGAAGGGAAGGGGAAGTAAGGTAAGGTAAGGGAAAAGAAGGGAAGGGGAAGTAAGGTAAGGGAAAAGAAGGGAAAGTAAAGTAAGGTAAGGGAATAGAAGCGAAGGGCAAGTAAAGTAAGGAAAAGAAGGAAGGAAGTAAGGTAAAGGAAAAGAAGGAAGGAAGTAAGGTAAGAGAAAGGAAGGGAAGGTTATGTAAGGTAAGGGAAAAGAAGGGAAGGGGAAGTAAGGTAAGGGAAAAGAAGGGAAGGGGAAGTAAGGTAAGGTAAGGGAAAAGAAGGGAAGGGGAAGTAAGGTAAGGTAAGGGAAAAGAAGGGAAGGGGAAGTAAGGTAAGGTAAGGGAAAAGAAGGGAAGGGGAAGTAAGGTAAGGGAAAAGAAGGGAAGGGGAAGTAAGGTAAGGTAAGGGAAAAGAAGGGAAGGGGAAGTAAGGTAAGGTAAGGGAAGAGAAGGGAAGGGGAAGTAAGGTAAGGGAAAAGAAGGGAAGGGGAAGTAAGGTAAGGTAAGGGAAAAGAAGGGAAGGGGAAGTAAGGTAAGGGAAAAGAAGGGAAGGGGAAGTAAGGTAAGGGAAGAGAAGGGAAGGGGAAGTAAGGTAAGGTAAGGGAAATGAAGGAAGTAAGGAGTAAGGAAAGAAGGAAGTAAGGTAAGGAAAAGAAGGAAGGAAGTAAGGTAAGGTAAGGAAAAAGGAAGGAAGGAAGGGAAGGTAAGGAAAAGAAGGGAAGGGTAAGTAAGGTAAGGGAAAAGAAGGGAAGGGGAAGTAAGGTAAGGGAAAAGAAGGGAAGGGAAGGGAAAGTAAAGTAAGGGAAAAGAAAGGAAGGGTAAGTAAGGTAAGGTAAGGGAAAAGAAGGGAAAGGGAAGTATACAAGGTAAGGAAAAGAAGGAAGGGAAGTAAGGTAAGGTAAGGAAAGAAGGAAGGAAGTAAAGGAAGTAAGGGAAGAGAAGGAAGGGAAGTAAGGTAAGGTAAGGAAAAGAAGGAAGGAAGTAAGGTGGTAAGAAAAGAAGGAAGGAAGTAAGGTAAGGAAGAGAAGGGAAGGAAGAAGTAAGGGAAGTAAAGGTAAGGGAAAAGAAGGGAAGGGTAAGGTAAGGTAAGGGAAGAGAAGGGAAGGGGAAGTAAGGTAAGGGAAAAAGGAAGGAAGTAAGGTAAGGTAAGGGAAAAGAAGGGAAGGGGAAGTAAGGTAAGGTAAGGGAAGAGAAGGGAAGGGGAAGTAAGGTAAGGGAAGGGAAATAAGGCAAGGAAAGGTATAATAAGTACAGTTTAGGGCAAAGGCGGCGGGGTGCATGACAGGGTGACTGGCCGGGCCGAAGACTGAGGCAGCGGGCAGGGCGGCTAGCGGTCACCCAACAAGGTACATACTCGTAACATACACGAAGGTACACACACACACCGCAGTACACACACCTTAGGACGGGAAGAGACCTAACGCGCACACACACACACACACACACACACACAGACGTACACACGCACACTCATGAAACGGTTTAACAAAGGAGTGGGAAAGGCAGGGAATGTCATATCAAACATCTCTCTCTCTCTCTCTCTCTCTCTCTCTCTCTTTATCTCTGACTTGGATTGATGTGTGTGTGTGTGTGTGTGTGTGTGTGTGTGTGTGTGTGTGTGTGTGTGTGTGTGTGACCCCTCCACCACATCCTGCCACATCTTAACCTTCAGAAGCCGCTTGTTAACCTCCTCCTCCTCCTCCTCCTCCTCTTCCTCCTCCTCCTCCTCTTCCTCCTCCTCCTCCTCCTCCTTCCATACGTTCATTAATCATTATCTTTTCTCGACTTCGTCTCCTCTTCCTCCTCGGTATACCGGCTCTTCCTCCTCCTCCTCCTCCTCCTCCTTTTCCAGTAGTAGTAGTAGTAGTAGTAGTAGTAGTAGTAGTAGTAGTAGTAGTGATAGTAGTAGTAGTAGTAGTAGTAGTAGTAGTAGTAGTAGTAGTAGTAGTAGTAGTAGTAGTAGTGATAGTAGTAGTAGTAGTAGTAGTAGTAGTAGTAGTAGTAGTAGTAGTAGTAGTAGTAGTAGTAGTAGTAGTAGTAGTAGTAGTAGTGATAGTAGTAGTAGTAGTTATTTATGAAGGGATCCAATCACTAAGGTAGCAATATTGCACTTTCTGGTGCCTGATTTTCTATGCTTCCTCCTCCTCTACCTCTTCCTTCTTCGTCTTCCTCCTCCTACTTCTTCTTCTTCTTCTTCCTCCTCCTTCTCCTCCTCCTCTTCCTCCTTCCCTAAATACCTCCCTTATCTCTTCCATTCTCATTCTTTTTCTTATCTCATTTTTTTCCTGACGCTCCTCCTCCTCCTCCTCCTCCGCCTCCTCCTCCTCCTGTTCCTATTCCTCTTCTTTTTTTTCTTGTTCTTGTTCTTCTCATTTTTGTTCTTCTTCTTCTCCTCCTCCTCTTCCTCCTCTTTTTATCACTCGAACCCATCTCGCTTTTCTTCTTCTTCTTCTTCTTCTTCTTCTTCTTCTTCCACCTCCTTTTTATACTACTGTTATCTCTCTCTCTCTCTCTCTCTCTCTCTCTCTCTCTCTCTCTCTAATCTTCCTTCATCATCTTCCTTTAAAAATACGACCCTTTCTTCTTATCTCCTCCTCCTCCTCCTCTTCCTCCTCCTCCTCCTCCTTAAGGGTCCCTAATTTGATGCCGTTTTTAAGTGGCGGAATAGTGTGAATACTAACGGGAGGAGGAGGAGGAGGAGGAGGCCGGCAGAGTGGTAGGGGAGGGGGCAGGGAAGGGAAGGCAGACGGAAAGGAAAACGTGGACCGGAAGGGTAACTATTGCAGATTCGCCTTTCTCGCACGTTCGCGCGCACGCCTCAACGATTTCAAAGGCCTAAGAGGAGATCAATCGCGTTCCAATGAGTGTTTTTGTAGGTTAGCGGTACAGAAGAATGGTCACACTGCCATTAGGGCCATAAAACTACCCCTGGAAATGCCCCCCAAAACTCCAACGAAAGCCTTGTCAAATATGTGTGCGCTTGGATGAAATGTTTAAGACTATCCTATACAGTCTCAGTCTGTCTGTCACCCAGAGACCTATGGGAACTTGTCAAGCTGCTGGTAAATGCAAGTTATAGATGTATTTAGATCTTGGGTAAATGTACGGTGCTTTTCCTCCGGCCTCTGGTCAGCTCTTTATTCGTTCAACGATCAGTAAAGGAGGCGTCAAACTGGACCAAATCTGGCGAGCACGAGCTTTTGCTGGCAGCTTTTGCTGGAGGGATGGCTTGCTCCCGAGCTTTTGCTCCTGCGTTTAGCTCGCCGCTTGGACGGGGAGGAGCTCGGCGAGCCGCAAGAAGGCAGTTTAATGAGCTCTTTGGTGCACCGATATGTAAATAATATATATTACCTAGTGTATTGAATCCGTATACCCATGACATTAGAAAACTTATTCACATACTCCTTTTATGTTTGACGGTGTCTGTAATATTTTATAATGTTGAGAAAAGTAGTGTTGGATTTTATTTTGATTTCCAAGACCAAGACCAAGACCGCCCAGGCCAGCTGATATAAACACTCGCCATGGCCAGCTCTCCTCGTTCAAAAGTTCACTTGTCCTCCTTCATTGTACACTCTTTGATAGCAAGAGTCAGGGACCATCCCGAGTTATGGGACCACAGCCATCCAGATTTCTGTAAGTCTACGCTGAAGAAAGTTATGATGTTATGATGTTGTACACATCATGGGTCTCCCTCCCTTCTCTTCAGCCATGACCGAACCCAGACTCGTCTTTTCTTCTTCTGAGCTCGTTGAATAACGGCAAGTAATGCCGTCACAGCTGCACACTTAGCCGTAATGCGAAGCGTAGGTGTAGTAGGCGCCATGGTTGAGGCTTTGTTTACAATGTTGCTCGCCGCTCGCCCCTCGTCGCTCGTCAGTGTGACGACAACAGTGACTTGCTCGCGAGCAAAAGCTGCCAGCAGGAGCTCGTGCTCGCCAGATTTGGGTCCAGTGTGACGCCAGCTTAACGAACTGCCCAGCCAGTGAGCACCGGCCTGGCTGACGCGCCCCGCCCACCCGGCTGTCTCCCACGAAAGATGGGCCCATAGGCCCCAGAGACACGCCAGTCTTCGACTCCTCGTCGACAGACCGACTTGGTCGGCACGGCTGACGCCAGCCGATAGAGTCGGTCTGTCGGCATCCTACTACGGGCCGCCATTGACAAAGGCCCGTGCTGTCCCTTTGTAG